>NC_059260.1:6001388-6058888 GCF_017591435.1 Portunus trituberculatus | reverse complement strand
GAAGAAGAAGAAGAAGAAGAAGAAGAAGAAGAAGAAGAAGAAGAAGAAGAAGAAGAAGAAGAAGAAGAAGAAGAAGAAGAAGAAGAAGAAGAAGAAGAAGAAGAAGAAGAAGAAGGGTGGTGGGGATGAACAGTCCCCTATTAAGAGCAAGGGGCGTAGAAAGACTAAGAATAAAAACTCCCTTAGCTTTCCAGAGGTATAGTTTGCATTACCCTGGGAGGAAAAGGGGTGGGGAGGAGATTACGTAATAGTGACTCGGGGGGAGGGGTGGAGTGAGGGGAGTAAAGGAACTGCTTAAGCTTGCCCTGAGTGTTGCTTTATTACTTTCATTACAGAGGCAGAAGCAGGGGTCACGTGACAAGGTGCGAGGGAGGGGGGGAGGGAGGGAGGGAGGGAGGGAGGAAGGGAAAAGAAAAGGCAAGGCAAGGCAAAAGGAGAAGTCTATAAAAAGAAAACAGAAAAAAAAAGAAAATCAGTGTAGGAAAACAATTAAAACTGTTTATTTGTATTACACTTTAGTTTGTATTAGCATTCAGTGGGAGGAGGAGTTTGTACAGGAAAAAATAGTAAGGGAGGAAATAAAAACTAAAATACCCAAGTCTTTATCCGTGTTAAGCTTGTCTTGGTACTGTCGTGGGAAGAGTTAATGAAGAAGACAAGGAGGGAGTGTTAGTAGGAGAAAAGAACAAGTCATGGAGAGAGTATCAGTAAGGAAAACAAGTGAATAAGTCAAGGAGTATTAGTAAGGAAAAAGAATAAGTCATAGGGAGTTAATAAGGAAGACAAGGAGAGCATCAGCGAGAAGACAACAATTAACACGTCACCTTAAGAGTCAGGGAAGTGACAATACAGACGAAGGGCAAAGATAGAGAATGGGAGCAATGAGAGACCGATATTACACCATTACTCGTGTCATTAGTCCCTCCAACTCAACCCAACCCAATGGACGCTTTCAATAGGAGCAAGGAAGGTGTGTTTGGCGGAGGTTGGCGTGGCGGTAAGAAAAGATTAGTTAGAGCCAGCAATGACTAAGGATGGTAATAGGTGGAAGAGGAGGCAGGGGAGGGAGAGAAGAGGGATGAAAGAACGAGAAGAGGAAAGGAAGAGAGGCAGAGAAGACAGGGAAGGAATAGAGAAAAGGAAGAGAGAGAACGAAGGGATGGGACAGAAGAAGCAGGGAAGGAAGCGACAAGACAAGGAAGAGAATGGAAAGAGGAAGCAAGACAAGGAAATTAATTACAAAGGAAGCGAGCAGGCAGAAAAATAGAATAAAGGAGGCTGGGGAAGGAAAATAAAAACAGAAGAAAGAGAAGGAACAAAAGAACAAGGAGGTAGAAAGGAAATTGTAAAGTGTTACTGTACAAAGCAGAGAGAGAGAGAGAGAGAGAGAGAGAGAGAGAGAGAGAGAGAGAGAGAGAGAGAGAGAGAGAGAGAGAGAGAGAGAGAGAGAGAGAGAGAGAGAGAGAGAGAGAGAGAGAGAGAGAGAGAGAGAGAGAGAGAGAGAGAGAGAGGACATACAAGATAGTGAAGGAAGATACGGGGGCTTATTTCACTGTGGCTTGGAGATGCTGTGGACTATGTTGCTGTGTGTGTGGCGGGGCTGTGCTGAGGGCTTAATGCTGACCCGTGACCCGTGACCTGTGTGATGGCTGTTCTCACGTCTCTACATGTCAAGTGATCTCAAGACGCTAGTTATATTTTTTCTTTCTTCTGATTTTGTTTTATTTTATTATTTTTTGACGTGGTTTGTTTCCAGTTGTTTATATTCTCCGTCATTTTTCCTTTGCTTCATTTTTCTTTTCTATTCATCTATTTTTCAAGTGTGATGTGGTGGGTTTAGTTTGGCAGCATTTTGTTAACACAGCGAGGGTTCTTTACTGGCTCGAGTTGGTGTTTGTTTTTTTTTTTTCAAGTTTTTTCTTCATGGGCTGTGACTTGGTTTGACATTCTCCATAGCGGCCAGAAAAGAGGAGAAAATTTTAAGAGGAAGATTATTTATTTTTTTTTTTTTTTTTCGAGAAGGTTGAGAAAAAAAAAAAATTGGAAGATATTTGTTTTTTTTTTTAGGGAGTCTATAATTTGATCACGATTTGTTCATTTGATTGTAGGGGTGAATGTCTGACTGGCCGACTTTATTTATTGTACTGTAAAGCTAAATGTACAAATGATGTTCTTAGTTTTGATGAGGGTGAATAACGGAACATCCTCTCTCCTTAAGGCTGAAACTGACTGCCTTACTTTTTCATATCTATTCATTATATTGTAGAGCTAAATGTACAAACGACGATTTTACTTCTTGAAGGTAAATAACGGAACATTTCTCTCTAAAAAGCTAAAACTGACCGTCATTTTAAACATTTACTCTCTCTAAAGCTGAAACTAACCAACTTTTACCTATTCACTTTATTGTAAAGCTAAATGAACATAGGACGATTTTAGTTCTTGAGGGTAAATAACGTAACATCTCTGTAAAGCTAAAACTGACTGACTTTTTAAATATTTTCTCTGTATAAAGCTGAAACTGACCTAACTTTTATCTTTTCATTATATTGTAGAGCTAAATGAGAAAAGGACGTTCTTACTTTTTGAGGGTAAATAACGCAACATCTCTCTATAAAGCTGAAACTGACCGACTTTTATCTATTCATTCTATTGTAAAGTTAAACGTACAAATGTTCTTCTTTGTTCTTGAGGGTAAATAACGGAACATTTTCTTTTTTCTAGCAGTGTTCGTAGTTCTTGGTGTATAACGGACCAATTTCCTTTAGAGGCTGAGACTGGCTTTTCTTCTTTTTCCATTGAGACTGAACGAGTGACTTGGTTTGTACGGCGGAGTGGCTAACGCTTCTCCTGACCAGGCTGAGACGGACTACATACACTGCGTCACTCAATGGATGTCTTTGTCTTACTGAGAGGTTGTGTGGTTGACTTTTTCAAACGGATTTACTGACTTTACTTGGGCTACGAGATTAAGTGGCTGTTTTTTTTTTTTTTATGAGATTTGACTGATAGACTGACTTCCCGTACATTGCGAGGTTGTGTGACTATAAAACTTATGACTGACTGACTGACGGACTAACTTTCCGTACTTTACGAGGTTGTGACTGACTGACTGACTGACTGACGGACTAACTTTCCTTACTTTACGCGGTTGTGTGACTAACTTATAACTGACTGACTGAATGACTAACTTACTTTCCTTAACTTGATTCTGACTGACTAACTTTTTTTTCTGACCGACTGACATTACTAAGGTTACGACGAGGCTGTGTGACTATAACTTATGATTGACTGCCTTCCTTACCTTACGAGATCGAGTGACTATGACTGGCACCTTCAACTTTCCTTACATTGACACTAAAAACCAACACTTCCTATTGATAAAAGCAGACTGACACACTTTCACTGGAGTTTGGGTTTAATATTACTGAATAAGCCTGTATATTAGCTCAGGCTTAGATACCAACACTAACTGATGAGGATAAGACTGAATCAGCTTCTTTCACGTCTTTATCGCTTATAACTACGAAAAAACGACACAAATTTGAGACACTTTATTAACTTGTTCAATACTGAGACGCATTTTTTACCTTGATTATTGGATACGATTACACGATTTTATTTGCATTAGGAAGGATATATGGAGGTCAGAAGATTAATGGCCACAGTCTTCTCTATTTAAATCCCCATATGTTTCTGAAGCTGTATAAAATAGTCAATATAATAACCAGAATAAGGAAACGCGTCCTAGTACTGAAGGTAATGACTGATTGACTGACTGACTGACTGGCTTTCTTCTTCCTAGTGAGGCTGCGTGACTGACCGACTCATAACCGTGACTATTGTTCTCCAAGACTGGCCGATGCGTGACTCAAGCGTGACGTGACTTGCTACCAGGCTGTGTTGCTGGTGGCGCCTTACAACACAGTGGCGGGGAGCGGCAACACAGCACATGGTAAAGTGGTTAGGGGGAATGGGGGTTCACTTCACATAACAGGCTTTCCTGCTGTTTGTAATGCCGGGGTTACATTCGTGAATATAAGTGAATTAGTGAAAAATGCGTCAATAGAAAAGAACAAAGAAAATATGGCAGTGGTTCAGGTAAGGATGGCTTCGCTTCACTTCATATAACAAGCTTTCCCACTGTTTATAATGTGAATTAGTGTAAATTACTGACAAAAAACGCGTCAATAGATAATTATACGACTTGGCGAGGTTACATTTGTGAATATGAAAAAAATCACTGACTAAAACGTGCCAATAAAAATCCTATAAACAAATAAATTAAAAGAATATATGGCGGTGGTGTGGAACCTTCACTTTACTTCACCTCAAGGAGTTTCCCCACACTCGTGAATATTAAGTGAATTAGTGAGACAAAAGCGTCTGTTCTTTAATGAAAAATAAGAGAGACTAGCGAATATATGAATACGCCAGATGAGAGACGAAAGGGTTTATTTCACGGGGTTTGAAGTAAAAATTGTGGTGAATTCGTGAGGGCAACAAGTCAATGCGTACACGGAGTTAGTAGTAAAAATTGTGGTGAGTTCGTGAGGACAAGTCAATGCGTACACGGGGTTTGTATGCGTGAGGCCAACAAGTCGATAAGTACACGGGGTTTGTAGTAAAAATTGTGGTGAATTCGTGAGGCCAACAAGTCAATGCGTACACGGGGTTTGAAGTGAAAATTGTGGTGAATTCGTGAGGCCAACAAGTCAATGCGTCAAGATACAAAACACGTCAATGAAATAACAACTCTATAACCAAACTGATGTAAAACTATAACCACAACTAATGAGAGAAAAGAAAGGCGGATTTTACGGGAGAAATCTTCCACGTTTGAAATAAAAACAAGCATCGCGAGAAAGAAAAAGAAAGTTGTTGTTTTTCCTCCTTTTTTATAACTCGTCCGTTAACTTGAAAGAAAATAAAAAAAAAAAAATAAACTTCCATGTCAAAAAAGTCAATAAATAAAAGAATAAATGTTAAGAATATCATTAATTATCTTCCCAGGAGAAAATAGGTAAATAAACAAATGAATAAATAAATAAGTGAAAGAAAAGTAATAATGACAAGCTAACCAGTAACAAGGCAGAATTTACGAAGACTCACGTTATCAATCTGTCAACCTTTCCTTCATCTACAACTGACTGGTGACGTGTTCCCTGAGTCACAAGCCACCACCTCACTAACACCTACAACTGACTGGTGACGTGTTCCCTGAGTCACATCAAGCCACCACCTCACTAACACCTACAACAGACTGGTGACGTGTTCCCTGAGTCACAAGCCACCACCTCACGAACACCTACAACTGACTGGTGACGTGTTCCCTGAATCACACCAAGCCACTTAAACACATCTCTACTTTATTTTCTATTATTTTTTAGTATAATTTTCTTTCTCTCCTTTTTTCTTAGCTTTTTTTTATCTATTTATTACCTTTTTGTATTCTTTTCTTAGTTTTTTCTATTTTTTTCTTACTTTTTTGGTGTTTTCTTTCTCTATTTTTTAGCTGTTTTCTTTTTTCTTACTTATTTATTTTGGTTTTCATTTTTTTCTTTTTCTTTACATTCTCTACAGTATTTTTTTATTTTCTTATTGTAGTTTCATTTTCTTTCCCTTTTATTCGATTACTTCATTTCTTCCTCTAGTTTCTCTCTCTCTCTCTCTCTCTCTCTCTCTCTCTCTCTCTCTCTCTCTCTAACTTTTTCTCTTGGCCTATTCTTTTTCTCTCTTTCTTCGTAGTGAGCCTTATTTCAATTTCTTTTTCATATTTCAAGACGTTATAAATTTTCATAACTTCTGACCTTTCCTTCAAGTAACAAAAAATCAAATCAAACAATAATAATAATAAAAATGTATATATGTTTCACGTCTTCCCTGTGAATTAAATGGAGCGTGCAAAACAAAATGGATTAGTAACAATTCTTTTCATGATTTTTTATATTTCATTTTTTACGTTAATCTGTAATTTTCTTCATTTCCATTTTTTTCTTTATTTTTTACGTTAATGTGCATTTTTTTTTCATAAATTTCACTTTTCCTCTACTTTAACGTTAATGTGTGAATTTTCCTCCAAGATTTTCTCTTTTTACGATTTTCCTTTTTCCTATTTTTTAAAGTTAATGTGCGAATCTTCATAATTTTCACTTTTTTCCTTTATTTTTAAGTTAATGTGCGAATCTTCATAATTTTCACATTTTTCCTTTATTTTTAAGTTAATGTGCGAATCTTCATAATTTTCACTTTTTCCTATATTTTTAACATTAATGTGTGAATGTTCCTCCAAAATTTTCTTTCCCTTCATTTTTAACGTTAAAGTGTGAATTTTCCTAATATCTTCACTTTTCTTTCCTTTATTTTTAACGTTAACGTGTGACCTTTCCTCCCAGAGTCGTGAAAATCATCCGTAACGCTTTCTCTCAATCAAATCAACCTTACCAAATAATAAGAGGGAGGAGGAACGTTCTCTTACCCTTCAAATTCTAACACTGATCTCGCTAAACTGATGAATTCTCGCCACTTCACCAAAACATTATCCCCTTCAGCACCATGGCGCGTTCCCACATTCATTCTGCTTACTTGGTGATTTTATACACCTTCAAAAACTCATGTGTGGTATTAAAATCGTGAAGACTGGACCATTAATCTTTTCACCTCTATATAGCTTTCCTAGTGTCAATAAAATGGTATAATCGTACACAAATCTTAATGTAAAAATGTGTCGCAGTACTGAAGGGATTAATAACAGTAATTCCAAACACAGATGAGTCAATTAATGGGAAATATTGCACTTATTGATTAAACAGTGGTAGGATTTACAAGAAACCTTACTTTTTTTCCCTCCTTTACAGTGTTACAATGGTCTTTTGAATAAATTGATATGATATTGTTCTGTACGTGAGAAAAGTTACAAATGTGAACTCTTCCTTATATGATTCAAGAAGTTAATATATTTTTTTTTATCATTATTTTTCTAATTTACCCTTGTGTGAAGTCAATCAAGGTTGAAACTGGTACTTTCCTTTCCTTCTCCATAGAAATCATTCAATCCTTTCAGAATCGACACGTTTCCATATGCATTCTGCTTACTATATTTGACGATTTCACCCAACTTCAGAAACCTAGGTGGTGATTAAATTAGTAAAGACTGCTCATTAATATTCTGACCTCCACAGACCCTTCCTGATGTACATAAAATCATCTAATCATACTCAAAACTCAAGGTAAAAATGCGTTCCAGTACTGAAAGGGTTAAAGTTAAATATAGTGGCAGCTTTCTTTCTTCTTTGTAAATGTGACATAACGAACTAACTTTCTCCTCAGCAAATGTGAAGATAAATTAACTTCTCTCTTTTTACGAACGTGGCACAAGTTTAAATCAACAGTGCCCTTCAGTGCCATGACGCGTTCCCATATTCATTCTGGTTAATAGTTGGTGATTTTATACAGCTTCAGTAACTTGTATGGGGATTAAACTAGTGAAGACTATGGCCATTAATCTCCTCATCTCCATAGAACCTTCCTAATGTTAATAAAATCGTCTTATCACACCCAAAACTCAAGGCAAAAATGCGTCCCATTACTGAAGGAGTTAATCGCCACCCTGTCCTCCTAAGCTAAAGTGAGGAGAATACCAGACAAAACAAAATGTCACCTTTCTCTCACCTTTACGATCGTGACAGGTGAGACAAGACAATGACACCTTACTCTCCTCCTTCATGAATGACGCAGGCAAGTCACAGTAATTACCTAACCAATCTCTTAAAAACGTGAGAGAGAGAGAGAGAGAGAGAGAGAGAGAGAGAGAGAGAGAGAGAGAGAGAGAGAGAGAGAGAGAGAGAGAGAGAGAGAGAGAGAGAGAGAGAGAGAGAGATAAATGTCTTGTCCTGTTGGTACCACAGAAACCTTGCTAACTTGTCTCTAATTACAGAAACTAGAACCTTTTCAACTTCACTAACTTCTCTAATTACAGAAACCCGTGTCATTTCAAGTAGAGCCTTTTGAACGTTGCTAACTTGTCCCTAATTACAGAAACACTTAAAACCTGTCATTTCAACTAGATCCGTTTGAACCTAACTTGTCTAAAATTACAGAAACACTCTTAGAAACCCGTGCCACTTCAATTAGACCCTTTTGAACCTATTTAACTTGTCCCTAATTACAGAAACCCTTTAAAAACCCCGCCACTTCCACTAGACCCTTTAGAAAATATTAATGCTGCGTGGGTTTCAAATTACGAGTCTATTATACATTTACTACGATTACTATGATTTATTGTGGCCTGATCTAATCAATCTATTGTAAAGACGGCCTTTAGTGTGTTAGGCTGTCAGTCAATACATATAGTGAAGGAAAGACTGCGTAATTAAACTAGACGTGGCCTTGAGATCTGTTAGGCCGTTAACCCTTCAATACAGGGACTCATTTTTACCTTGAGATTTGTGTACGATTAGACTATTTTATTTATAGGAAGGGTCTATGGAAGTCAGAAGATGAATGGTCAGTCTTCACTATTTTAATCCTCCCACACAAGTTTCTGAAGCTGTATAGTCACCGAGTAGTAATCGCAATGAGTGTTGAAACGCGTCATACCACTGAAAGGGTTAATCAATGCATGTACGCATTCAATCTTGCTATACCGTCAATCAATACCTCATTAACGTTATTTTTCACGCCAACAAATTAACAGGCTTGAAGCAACACTTTTATTTGTTATATGAGAAATACTTGCAATTATAAAGCGAAAGAAAATATACGAGGATAAAATACCACCATATTAATCCTACATCCATCACTTCACGAGGCTTAAGAAACCAAACAATAGAATCCATACAGACAAAGAGGCAACACTTTTCACTTTTTTTCATATTAGTTAACAATTCCTACTTATATGTAAAGTATTTAAGGAACCGGCAGTATATTAACCCTACCTACATCACTTTACGAGGCTCTAGACACCAAACAATAGAATCCACACCCCCAAGAGCCAATACTTTTTTTCATATTAGTTAACAATTCCTACTTATATAATAAAGAAAGTACTTAAGGAAATGGCAGTGTATTATCCCTACCTAGATCAGTACGAGGCTCTACAGACCAAACAATAGTCCACACACAGCCAAATAAGAGGCAATACTTTTTTTTCTTTATATTAGTGAACAATTCCTATACTTATATATAAAGTACTCAAGGAAACCCTACCTACATCACTTTACGAGGCTCTAGAAACCAAATGGTGTATATTGTGGAAAAAAAAAAAAAAAAATTCCCACAGCCAAATAGGACCCAATACTTCTTTCTTTGTTATTTAAAAAAAAAAAAAAAAAAAAGCTTATACTTCTACACAAAAGTAAGTACTTAAGGAAACGCCATCATATGAATCCTACAAACATCACTTCACGAAGCTTAAGTAAACCATCAGTCCCTCACGGCCAAAACATCACTGAGGCAACACGTTCTTCTTTGTTATTTAGAGTCGGATCATGGCAAGACCAGCACACACACTCACGGTGAAGATGTTCGGTTCGCTAATCTCGATCCAGTCTATACATATGCAAAGGAACACACTAGGAAAACCATCACAGCCAAACACCACGTGGCTCCACAAGACATCACGGGAGTCACGGGTAAGCACCACACTTCCACAGGTATCACTATAGTCTGTCCACTCTAAAATGGCTCCTGGATTTACTTTTTATTTATCTATTTATATTATGTGGGGTTTTCACGGGAATTTCTGGGCTAAAGGGGATATATTTTGTGGTATCTCCTATCTCAAAGCCGACGCGCTAGGAAACCGTTGCCCCGAGTGAGGAAGCCCAACCTACACTCGGACCGTGGACAGGATTCGAACCCATGCGCTTGGAGACCCCTCGGACCCCAAAGCACGCATGGTTCCACTGTACCACGGCGGCCCCAAAAACATATTGTAGCTTATTGATAACGTCATTGATTTGATGTGAATAATACTCGTTTTCTGTTGATCAGCGCACTTATTACAAGGACAGCTCACGGATTTCCTCAAGATCTGACAATCACGCACTCCCTGGAGCACCACTCAAACCCAGACCCAGGAGCGACTTTAGAGTACACACACTTTAGCCACACACCTGCCCGTCACGCACGCCAGGTGATCCGTGACACTTTTAATTGTGCACGGTTGGTTGATTACGTTTTACCTGTCTAAGTAGTAGTAGTAGTAGTAGTAGTAGTAGTAGTAGTAGTAGTAGTAGTAGTAGTAGTAGTAACCTTCCTTCACTATCTAACTCTCCTTTTGACTACTTCCTTCACTATTTGACTCTTGTTACGCAGACACACAATTAGAGAGAGGATTTGCATTACTCCATCACTCCTTCATCAGTTAGTGTGTTACAAAAGCACGTGGTTCACATCCAACAGTTACTTTTCAGTGTTATCTTCGCCTTTCACTACCACCGGACGTGTTACTCTTATCACGACCCTGAGAGAGAGAGAGAGAGAGAGAGAGAGAGAGAGAGAGAGAGAGAGAGAGAGAGAGAGAGAGAGAGAGAGAGAGAGAGAGAGAGAGAGAGAGAGAGAGAGAGAGAGAGAGAAATCACCACTATGTATCTTCCTAGCTCAAAACCACACTCCATTTTCAAGCGTCACTCTCCCATCGTCTTTTTTCAACGCAAGAGTGGTGTTGAGTGGTGTTAGTGTGTCTCGAGGATTACTGATGTTACTGTATCTTACTTGCGTTACTTCATCTAATATTCTTACTGGTGTTACGAGCTTCCTATCTGTTACTTGAATTCCCACTGGTTTCACTTCAAGCTTTCTATCAATGCTACTTACAATTCCTAACTCGCGTCACTTCAGTATAAGCTTCCAACTTATAATTCCCACTGGTATTACTTTTGGCGGTTGGTGGGAAAATATTGAGGGTAACTAATGAGTCACTTAAGAGGAAAACACTATGAAGGGAATTGTTCTTGAGTCACTTAGAGGAAACACTATAAAGGGAACTGTTTTTGGGTCACTGAGAAAAACTTTAGACAACTAGTTTGAATAATTTGGAGGGAAAATTATCAAGGGAACTGTTTTTGAGTCACTTGGTGAGTAAAAACCTTGAAGATAACTACTTTGAGTCACTGCCATGGAAAATATAAAACCGTTTGAGTCGCTTACAGGGAAAATTATGGCCGGAGTCAGTACAAGGAAAATCTTTGAACAGTCACATCTATGAAGACAATTGACTGAGTCCCCGCGAAGGAAAATTTTGAAGACAACTGTTTGAGTCACTTAGAGGGAGCACTTAAGATACATGGTTTTGAGTCACCACGAGGAAACTTCGAAGACACCTGTTTGAGTCACTGCGAGTCACACCTATGAAGACAAGGGACTAAGCCACAACCGAATCACCACGAGTCACACCAATAAAACCATCTAGACAAGTCACTACTCATACAGACAGTTAGACCAGTCACTGCGAGTCATACCAACAAACACTTGAATCACAGCGAGTCACACCTTCAAGACACCAGGTTAATATGTCACAAGGTTACAAGGTTACAGTATTCCCGTTAGCAGGTCCCTTGTATCTGTTCTGTGGCATTGTTAGTGGGTGTGCAGGGGTAAACTTTAACGCGTCATAGAGGGCTAAGGGATGGGTGGCGCTGGCATTCCTTAAGTGCCAATGTGTGTTCAGAAACGCTTTACTCTCTCACCGCTATTTTCAAGGCTACAGAGATGATTAGTGGAGTTTTCAAAGATGTTTCTCCAGTTAATAATACAGAAATCTTGTCACTCTGCCACTAGAAACGTAAAAATGCCTTAAAAAAACTCGTGTAAATTTAAATATAGCCTTTTGAAATGGTGGTGAAGCTCATATTTACGAATACCAGCCAATGTGTGATCTCTTAACCACGTGGCAATATGAAGTGTTGGTGAGCTTGTGGTGGGTACAACACACTAAGAAAATTCATTGTTATTATTCTTGTTATTTGTGTTTGTTTTCTACTTTTCGTCTTTAGTGTGATCTAATATCATTTTTACTTATTCATATGCATTTAGCTACTTTATCCCTCTCAAACATTAATAACCTGACCTACTCAAAATTTCCCTGGATGTTACCTTAAAAAAAATAACCATAATAAAGAAAAAGAATCCCGCATTTATTTGTTGTTACTTTGAGGGTGTGGTGGAGATACATAGCCAGGCCACGCCCTCCACCCATCGCCCCACCCGGGAACATTGCCTCAGTATCTCTACGTATTCGTAAAGCGCAGACTACATCTTTCTATTCATTTTTTTTATCTTTATTGACCAAACATACTGAATTGTGAATAATTAACACCACACCTGGCTAGACCTCACCTGTGTAGTTAATTTAGTAGGGAAACCGGAAGCAACCCCCCAAAAAAATTAAATACAATAAAAAATGAAATAATAATAATAATAATAATAATAATAATAATAATAATAATAACCATACCATTTTGAAACGCACTATTTCTACCTGAACGAAAATCAAATTACTCGCAGGACAGGTAACTTCATCACCAACCACCACCACCGAACACGAGCCAGACACCTTACTCGACCTTCGCCAACAAACGTGACATGAGCGTGACAAGCGTGGCACGTAGCGATCACTCCTCTATCTAGTGTGACTTCCGGAGCGCCGCACACCTGTTTATCGCGTGGGCAGGTGCGAGGGGTGGCCGGCCAGGTGTGTGTGTGTGTGTGTGTGTGTGTGTGTGTGTGTGTGTGTGTGTGTGTGTGTGTGTGTGTGTGTGTGTGTGTGTTGTGTGTGTGTGTGTGTCATTGGGTTCGTGGTGGTTTGTCGGCGGGAGAAGCAGTACGTTTACTTTTTTTCTTTCTTAGAGAGAGAGAGAGAGAGAGAGAGAGAGAGAGAGAGAGAGAGAGAGAGAGAGAGAGAGAGAGAGAGAGAGAGAGAGAGAGAGAGAGAGAGAGAGAGAGAGAGAGATTCACACTATTACCAAAAAAGGAAACAAAAGCAAAACACAAATAAACTACCACCAATATCACTAACAAAAATAAATAAATAAAATAAATAAATAAATAAAAAAAATAGAAAAGAAAAGTATCACACTATCACAAGACGTATCACTGTTATCGCCACCTAAGTATCTTCTGTATCACGAGTATCACTATTATCACCATCACTAGCCTGCCATTACTTCCCGATCAATTCACGTTATGATAAGACAGGTAAGAGGCAGCACGCGCCACCTCAACCCTTACCGCTGAGACAGATAGGACAGGTGAGACACTACACACAGGTAAGGCCAACACAGGTGCCACAGAAACACATAAATTGAACACAAGACCTAATATAACAAGGAAGGAGAGGAGAGGAGAGGAGAGGAGAGAGCGAGAGAGATTTATAGGGCCACTAAAAACTTAAATCAAGAAAGGTGAAGGTTGAAGTATTGATATTAAAACAGACTACAGGTACAGGCATGATCAAAATATATAAATAAATACATAAATAATAAGTTGAGGTAAAAAAGTAAGCATATAAAGGCCAAGTGTCATAAGTATCTAGTGTTAATCATGAGGCTTGGTGGTTGCGTGCAGTGAGAGGGCTGTGCTGGTGTCCTGATATACTTGGTGCTTGAGTCGAGGTTGTAATAATGTCTGAGGATACGAATATAATGAACTTTTTTTTTCTTCTCACTTTCTTTTTATCGATTTTTTTTTTCTTCCAGACTAAATAGATGTTGTCACTCATCCAACGTGTTCTGGTCTTGTTCTGAACGTGCTGCACTCCGGTACTGCCTTCCAACACCACCTAATTCTCAACAAACATTCCACAAACACGTACAATAATAACTTTAGAGAAACCATTCGTATCAACACTACAAGATACACGAGAGAACAATACCCGGTGGCAGTGTTTGCGGTGCTCCTCGTTCACAGGTGTCTAAACAGGTGGTACGTCCCGATACAGTGCTAGATATCTCACCATCTACAACTTAATACCTGACACGATACAAGTACTAGATCTCAGCTTCAGTACCATGACACGTTTCTATATTCATTCTGCTTACTATTTGGTTATCTTATACAGCTTCAGAAACTTACGTGAGGGATTAAAATAGTCAAGACTGGCCATTAATCTTCTGACCTCCATAGACACTTCCTAATGTAAAAATTGTCTAATCACACCCAAAACTCAAGGTAAAAATATGTCCCTATACTGAAAGGGTTAATAAGACCATACTCTTCTTTGGCAGTGTTCATAGTAATTGACTGTGGTTGTATACTTGTTTCCTTTAGCTGTTTGTCCCTTGCATCTCCCTGTAACTCATTATTTGCTATTCTAACGCTATTCCTTTTCTCTGTCATTTCCTCGATTTTCTATATTATACGCCTGGTTGTTTTCAGTTAGTCTAGTTTCTGTCCATTATCTACCTTTGCTGTTCTAACGCTTTTCTATCCGTCTATCTTTCTCTCTCTCCTTCCATTATACGCCACTATTATCTTGTTTGTTTTCAGTTAGTCTAGTTTCTGTCCATTACCTTCCTGTGCCTTCCATCCTTTGCTGTTCTAACGCTATTCTATCCCTCTATTTCTATGTTCCTTGGATATCCTAAAAAACCGCCACTACTTCTGGTTGTTTCCCTTGAGTCTAGTTTGTCTCTTGTTACCGTCCTGTGTGCCTTCCATCCTTTGCTGTTCTAACGCTATTCTATGACTCCTTCCATTGCTCTCAACACTATTATACCTGAAGATTAATGAGTTCCTGACACTAGCTACCATTCACAACCTAGACAATACCAAGACAAAACACACTGTGATCTTAACTAACCTAACCTGTCCTAACTAGACCAACCCATCCCAACCCAACTCAACCTTATCCAATTTCAACTTAGCCCAACCAACTTTACCTAATTTCAACCAAATTCAACCTTATCCAATATCAACTTAGCCCAACCCAACCCAACCTTATCCAACTTCAACCTAGCCCAACCAAACCTTACCTATTTTAATCCAACCCAACCCAATCCAATTTCAACCTAGCCCAACCAAACCCTACTTAATTTCAACCCAATTCAACCTTATCCAATTTCAACCTAGCCTAACCCAACCTTACCTATTTAAACCCAACCCAACTCTACCTTACTTTCCCTCACCTAACCTAACAATACAGGTCTTTACGTTCACTAGCGCGGCATGAGCAACTGAGTGCCGTGGTGGTGAGTTTCACGGGCGTCATCTCAGTGCGAAGGTAAGTGGCACTGAGCCGTGGAGTGCCAGGGTACTGTTAATAGTTAGATATGGTAACGATATTTTTTGTGTGAATATTCATGTTATTGTTGTTATTTGTAGTTTGTTTTCTTCAGGATGAGATGAATATTGTTTATGTTCATATTGTTGTTACTATTACTTTTATTAGAGGGAAGAAAAAAGAAATGACTAGTATATTTTAGTGTGAACTGGGAAAGGCGAACGGTTTTTTTTTTTTTCTATCTCACCCCCCTCTCTCTCTCTCTCTCTGACTTGCATGTATTCCTCCCCCCCATTAATAGGAAAAGGTGGTGCATGAAGTGTGGCGCTGGCTGCCCTATCACCGCCACTTTCTCGCCGGGCTGTGTGTTGCCTTGGCCAGCGTGACTCGGTGTTCTCCCTACCACTACCATCTCGCTCCTTCCTTGCTTGCTTGCTTTCAAACGTGTCTTGGGTCAGGTTAATTGAAGGAATGTTTATCTCCTATTCATATTTATTTTTTCGACTTTCTTACTTTCAAACACGTCTTGGCTCTAGTTTACTGAAGGAAGGTTCGTTATCTACCACGTATTAATTGAAAGAAGGAGTTTGTTCTAGTTTATTGAAGGAAGGTTCATCTATCACGTATTAATTGAAGGAAGGAGTGTTTGTTCTAGTTTATTGAAGGAAAGTTTGTTTGTTCTAGTTTACTGAAGGAAGGTTCGTCATCTACCACTTATTAATTGAAGAAAGGAATCTGTTTGTTATCTCCCTAATTCCATTCCTTCCTTCCTTTTCATACACATCTTGGCTTAGTTAATTGAAGGAAGGTTTGTCATCAACCACATGCTCATTCATTTCCTTCCTTCCCTTACTTTTAAACGGATCTTGGGTCGTACTAAATGAAGAAAGTTTGTTTATTTCCTTCTATTTTTTTCTTCTTTCTTTTCAAACACATCCCGGTTCAAATCTACTGAAGGAAGGTTTGTTATCTACCTCTCACTTATTTCCTTCCTTACTTTTAAACAAGCCTTGCCTCAGATTAATTGAAGTTGGGAAGGTTTTTGTTATCTCCTACGAATTGACTTCCTTCTCCCTTTTCAATCAAGATAAGGAAAAATTGTCATCTCCCACGTATTCATTCCCTTCCTTTCAAACGGGTCTTGGCTCAGGTTAATTGAAGGAAGGTTTATTTATTTACATTTATGTCTTGTCTTCTTCCATTTCCCTGCCTTCCTCTCACTAAACATTTATCATCCATTAGTCTGTCTTTCACTCTAAGCACTTGCCACTCTGATTACTTTAGTGGGATAGTTCATGTATCAATGTATCACTTGTATAATTTGTCTATCAGTTCTACGTATAAAAGGAACATTAATCTTTCACTCTAAGCACTTATCACTCATTACTTTAGTGGGGACAGTATGTGTATCAATGTATCACCTGTGTCATTCGTCTCTCAGTTCTACGTATCAAAGGAACATTAATCTTTCACTCATTACTTTTAGTGGGGACAGTATGTGTATCAATGTATCACTTGTATCATTCATTTTCTCAGTTACACGTACAGAGGAACGTAACTAATACATGCGGTGGTCTTTAATCCTTCTAACCCTTAAACTATCACCTCCTTCGGCAATACAAGACACCTTCCCCTCATGTCCTACACTCCCCTATCAATCATCTATTCCAAGCCACATTAACAAAATAGGATCACAAACTATTCTTTCTATAACATCCCTCTATTCACTATCCGTCTATTCCAAGCCACACTAACAAAACTCTCAAACTATTCTTTCTCAACACCGCCTTCTATTCACCATCCGTCTATTCCAGGCCACAATAACAAACCTCACCACAAACCATTATTCCTCAGCACTTCCTTCTATCCACCACACACTAATAAAACTCACCACTATTCTTCCTCTAATTCTCCATCTATCCAAATATAAACAATGGCGCTTTGAATGTTACCAAGTTAATTTTCTATCTTGATTCTTAATATAAAAGCACATCCCTGGGCACTCATTCATAGGTATATTGTAATGAACACCTAACGTATTAGTCTCAGGTGAGCAAGTACTAATCATTGCCAGGTATACAGGTAGCATTTTCCTATCTGGGAATAGAAAGTCTCAAGTAAAAGCAAGTGTCAGAATAGATAACATGGACTGTCACACCTGAAAACTCATTAATTTCAGTAAAGAGCAATTACTAATCACTGCCAGGTATAAAGGTAACATTAAGAAGGGTCTATGAAGGTCACTATTTCACTCCCCACACGAGTTTCTGAAGCTGTATAAAATCACCAAACAGTAACAGAAGGAATAAGGAAAAGCGTCCAGGTAATACTGTTGAGTTAGGTATTAATCACTCAGGTATCACGGTAGCATACACCTGGGAAGCTTAAATACGTGGACAGGTAGGTAGGTACAGATCACGTGACTTGCCTCCTGTATAGTACCCCTTTCTCTGGTAAACTCTGGAACTCCCTGCCTGCTTCTGTATTTCCTGCTTCCTATGCCTTGAAGACAATTAACCAGAAATTCTTAATGATCTTTCTATCAGAGGTGAGGGAAGTGCCAATCCTATACCTCGAGCTATTACCACTCTCAAACTACTTGTGGTGCCAAAGGGCGTGTGCTGCGAAGGGTTTAAGGGACACGGTGCCATTCAGTTTAGGGCCATGAAGGGACCAAGATTTTTTTATATAGTTGATTTTTTTGTTCGTGAAAATAAAAATGAGTGTTAGGTTGGTATTCCTTTCCCCCGAATTTTTTTTTTTTATTTTATTTATTTATTTATTTATTTTTTTTTTGAGAGAGAGAGAGAGAGAGAGAGAGAGAGAGAGAGAGAGAGAGAGAGAGAGAGAGAGAGAGAGAGAGAGAGAGAGAGAGAGAGAGAGAGAGTGGTGACCTATTTTGAAATCATGTGATCCTGATTGAAAAAAAAAAAAAAAAACTTTCACCACTGAGGCTTAAATCAAATTAGTTTTTTCAACAGCACAGGTGTGAGGTGAGATTAACTACGATAACCAAAACTACACAATCAAGATACGTCATTTTTCTCACTTTTCAATTACGATATCAACTTTTTTGCCCTCATTTTTTTTCGTCTACATTTTTCCTTTGCGTTAATTAAATTTCGAGTGTTACCAGTATTAGAGGTTAAGAATCCATTACTCCTTGCCACTGTGCTTACCTCCGTGTCTCAAGTCTCACTCACAAGCTAACCTTCCTCTTTCTAATATACCATGAGTCATTTCAGCTACGAGTTTGAGAGACAATGTTGTGTACGGTACGACTCATTCATTAAGATCTGTACGGTACGACTCATTCACTGACATATCTACGGTACTATCCATATATTAACATCGCTACGGCACCAGGCGAGTCATGAGCGACGAGTACGATAATTTGAGTGAGACATGTTGTGTACGGTACGGCTCATTCATTACGATCGGTACGGTACGATTCATTCACTGACATATCTACGGTACCACATATCCATTAACGTCTTTCTTATAAATCGGTCAGTTCACTTCATATTACGCCTTTTTTTTTTGTATTTTTTATTTTTTGTTGTAATAGATAATGATAGCGGTTTCTCAAAGGGAATATTGTTAAAAGGTGATATTGATAACTCCAGTGACGTTTATGTTAAGTTAGATAAGATTAGTGTGTGTGTGTGTGTGTGTGTGTGTGTGTGTGTGTGTGTGTGTGTGTGTGTGTGTGTGTGTGTGTGTGTGTGTGTGTGTGTGTGTGTGTGTGTATATAAGTAAGGAAATCTGGCCAAGGACAACATAAAAAAATATTAAATAAAAACAAGCCCACTTAGATGCCAGTCCACGAGAGAGAGAGAGAGAGAGAGAGAGAGAGAGAGAGAGAGAGAGAGAGAGAGAGAGAGAGAGAGAGAGAGAGAGAATGGGATACGTTGAGTTGAGTTAGGTTAGGTTAGGTTAAGGCGACACTTTAGAAACAGTTGTACATTTGGGTAAGTTTTGTGTTTGTCGTTGGTTTCCAGACGGTAGTGTGACAAGCTGGCCACACACTGCAGAATGTTACAGCCGAGGGGAGAGTTTTCCTTACACTACCTACCACCGCAAGAATAGAGCAATAAAACGTCTAATTAAATAAGCTAACTCAATAAATGAAAAACGTGAAAGTAGGATAGATAAATGAAATAAAAAAAAAAAAAAAAAAAAAAAAAAAAAAAAAAAAAAAAATAAATAAGATAGAAAACCAATAAAAAACTTAAAACCAACCACAAAAATTAAACAAAAATAATAAAATAAATAAAACTACCAAACAAAGACAACCAATGAAAACTTGAACCACAAAAACAAACCAAAACACAACAAAACCCACATAGTCAAGCCACACTTCTAAGCCACAAGTCTCAAGCCGTGTGTACGAAGGTGTATGGGCGTGAATGGGCACAAATGGGCGTGAGTACGTATAAATGGGCGTGGGGTGTATATAATAGTATGGGTACTGTTCGAGAAGTTAGCCATATTGAAGGTCACACAGGGGTCAAACAGGGTCAAGTAAGGTCATACAAGGGTTCCGCCACACAATACTGAAGAGATAGTGTGATTTTTAAGGAAGTGGCAATAGTTAGCCATATTGAAGGTCACACACGGGTCACACAGGGCCATGTAAGGTCACACAAGAGTTCCGCCACACTATAATGAAGGGTACTGTGATTTAAAGGAGTAAGGAACATGTTTTGGTGGGTTAAGGAAGGGAAAGTGCCAGGCCCAAATCCCTAAAAAAATAAATATAAGGGAGATGTTTTGTTGGGTTAGAGAAATGGTGACATAGGCCTATAAAGTTTTAAAAAGGTAGACCTAATCCCTAAAAATTAAAATAAAGGACAATGGTGACAGGCCTATAAATAAAGGGTTAAATCAAAGGTAGATTTAATCCATAAAAATTATAAAGGACATGTTTTTGATTTTTAGAGAAAGGCAAGGTGTCATAGGCTAAGTCGAGTGTAAACCCTAACCCATAAAAAATTAAGGTAAGGGAGGTGTTTTGATGGATAAAGGGCTCAGTTTAGGGAAAAAATAATCACAGGCCTAAATAAATTAAAAGTAGGCATAATCTACACAAAACTAACGAGAGATCAACTTCAACCATTCCCAAAAATTTAAGAACAGGTCCAGTTTAATTAAGCCCTGAATTTTAAGGTCCTTGTCAACAGAAAATGGTCCGGTACAGTTTTGAAAAGGGTTGAGTATATGAAACCCTAACAGGAGGAGGTCAAAAGAAACACAGGTACAGGGAGGTGAGTTTCCGCCCACGCCATGTTCTTCTCCCCTGATGGTGAAATATTTGGGTTATCTTTCTTAAATGTTCCCAGGTGTCTATCTTTTTCCATGTTCTTCCCTATTGGTAATGATATTATTGTGGTTTGTCTATCTTTTTGTGATTGTCTATCTTTTTTGTAGTTTCTTTTTTTTGTGGTTGTCTATCTTTTTTTTTGGTTTGTCTATCTTATTTTTGTGGTTTGTCTCTTTTTTGTGGTTGTCTATCTTTTTCGTGGTTTGTCTATCTTTTTGTGGTTGTCTATCTTATTTTTGTGGTTTGTCTATCTTTTTGTCGTTGTCTATCTTTTTGTGGTTTGTCTATCTTTTTGTGGTTGTCTATCTTTTTGTGGTTGTCTATCTTTTT
Organism: Portunus trituberculatus; assembly: GCF_017591435.1. Taxonomy (NCBI): domain Eukaryota; kingdom Metazoa; phylum Arthropoda; class Malacostraca; order Decapoda; family Portunidae; genus Portunus; species Portunus trituberculatus. The sequence goes on along the minus strand of NC_059260.1, from coordinate 6,038,015 downwards.
GTGGTTTGTCTATCTTATTTTTGTGGTCGTCTATCTTTTTTGTGGTTTGTCTATCTTTTCTGTGGTTTCTCTCTTTTTTTTGTGGTTGTCTATCTTTTTTGTGGTTTGTCTATCTTTTTGTGGTTGTCTATCTTTTCGTGGTTGTCTATCTTTTTTGTGGTTTGTCTATATTTTTGTAGTTGTCTATCTTTTTGTGGTTTGTCTATCTTCTTTTTGTGGTTTGTCTATCTTATTTTTGTGGTTTGCCTATCTTTTTGTGCTTTGTCTATCTTTTCTGTGGTTGTCTATCTTATTTTGTGGTTGTCTATCTTATTTTGTGGTTGTCTATCTTTTTTGTGGTTTGTCTATCTTTTTGTGGTTGTCTATCTTTTTTCGTGGTTATCTATCTTATTTTGTGGTTGTCTATCTTATCTTGTGGTTGTCTCTTATTTTTGTGGTTGTCTATTTTTTTGTGGTTGTCTGTCTTTTTTGTGGTTTGTCTATCTTTTTGTGGTTGTCTATCTTATTTTGTGGTTGTCTATCTTTTTTGTGGTTGTCTATCTTTTTGTGGTTGTCTATCTTTTTGTGGTTGTCTATCTTTTTGTGGTTTGTCTATCTTTTGTGGTTGTCTATCTTTTTGTGGTTGTCTATCTTATTTGTGGTTGTCTATCTTATTTTGTGGTTGTCTCTTATTTTTGTGGTTTGTTTATCTTTTTGTGGTTGTCTATCTTTTTTTGTGGTTGTCTATCTTATTTTTGTGGTTTGCCTTTGTGGTTGTCTATCTTTTTTGTGGTTAAATATTTGCAGTGATCTATCTCTTCCAAACAGGAGAAGGTGAAAAGAAACACAGGTGAAGGGAGGCGCGTTGATTCCAGACTATATAGTTCCGCTGTATGCTTCTTGAGGGGAACACACACACACACCCTTCATCTGTGTTTCTTTTCACCTCCACCTCCTCCTCCTCCTGTTTGGGTTTCATTTAGATCACCCTTTACAAACTGTACCGGATCATTTTCTGCTACAAGGACCTTATAACTTAGGACTTACTTTGGACCTATTCTTAAATTTTAGGGAATAGTTGAACATTACCTCTCTTTAGTTTTGTGTAGATTATGCCTACTTTTAATCATTTAGGCCTGTGATCTTAATTCTCCTAAAGTGAGCCCTTAATCTGGACCTTTTCTTTAATTTTAGAGAATAGGTTGGATTTCACAGGTGCAGGAGGTGAGTTGATTCCCGAGTAGTAGTGTGCTTCTTCAGGGGAATACTCTCACCTTTTTGCACCTGTTTCTTTGCCCCTCCTCCAACTTGTCTGAATGCCTACATAAAAACCCTAATAATTAAAGGTAACCCCCAAATCAAGACCTTTATGAGCCAGGTAACAAGGGATTAGGAACAGTGCAATACCCTTACAAATATAGGAGACAGACAGCCAATAAGTGTCAGGGAAGGTTAGGGAAAGTTAGGGATAGCTTAGTATAACCCTTACAATTTAAGGGAAGACAGATAACAGGTAAGAGAATTCAGGGCTGGTCCAATACCCTTCAAAATGGGTCAGGGAAGGTCAGGTATAGATCAGGGATAGTTAGGGACAAGATAAGAGAAGCTCGGTAACAGGGACAGAGTTCAGGGATGGCCAGAGGCGGTGCAGTACCCTTAAAACCAACACAGAAGATAATTAAAGGGAAACAGATCAGGGACAGGCTTGCCAATAACTCAGAATCAAACCCCAAAGAGTAAGGGTTAAAGATCAGGGTTAAGATGGTGCGTGAATAACAAAGAGGTAAGGGATCAGGGTTAAAATAGTCCTTGTTCCTAAATAAATAAGGGACAAGCTGTTTTCTTAGGGCATTTTTTTCTTGTTATATATTTACGTGTTTCTAGATACAGCCACAAATCAGGGTTATAGTAGGATAAGAGATCAGGGTTAAGATGGTCCAGGTACCTAAAAATAATAAGGGACAAGCAGTTTTTTAGGGGTTTTTATTCTTTTTCTTATATTTTTACGTGTTTCTAGATAAAGCCACAATTCAGGGCTGTGGAAGGGTAAGGATCAGGATTAAAATGGTCCAGGTACCTAAAAATAAGGGACTCTGTTTTTTTAAGGGTTTTTCTTTTTTTCGTGTCAATGCCTTCTAGAGCCACAATTCAGGGAGTGGTAGGGACCAGTGGGGGAAGGGGGCGTGGTCCAGGGGTTAGGGGTATAGTAGATGGTGAGGGAGGGGGTGTCGCTCCCTAGCCGTGGTGTTCGTGGCCCACTAACACGGAAGGAAAGAAGTACCAAAGGACCCAAAGGAAAGTTCTCACTGGCTACTGTCTGCTGGGGACGCACGCACGCACATACACGCACGCACGCATACACACATACGAACACACACACACCACACGCACATACATACACAAATACACACACACATGAATTTGGTGTTCATGGATAGTGTGTGTGTGTGTGTGTGTGTGTGTGTGTGTGTGTGTGTGTGTGTGTGTGTGTGTGTGTGTGTGTGTGTGTGTGTGTGTGTGTGTGTGTGTGTGTGTGTGTGTGTGTGTGTGTGTGTTCAATATCCACACATTCTCTCTCTCTCTCTCTCTCTCTCTCTCTCTCTCTCTCTCTCTCTTCTCTATAACAGTGGTGGTCGTCTAGCCAGAATAGGGGAAGGAGGGGGAGGAACGGGGAAGAATTGGAGAGGTAAAAGGAAGAGGAAGAGGATTGAGACAGGAAGGAAGGAGGGAGGGAGGGAGGGAGAGAGGGCCAACGTTCCAGCCAGACAGAATCACCACTATGAGCACAAAATAGACAGAATAATATATATATAAACAGATCTTTCTTTGATATAATGTAGTAGTAGAAGTAGAAATAGTAGTAGTAGCATATAATGGGAGAAAATATTGTTCTACCTCTCTCAACTAACGTATAGAGCGTGAGTGGGCCATAAGATTATCTACGTAATAAACAGGAGTGGGTGGAGGGCGGGAAGGAGGGAGTGAGGGGCGGAGGGAAGCCAGGTAAGGGTGAGACGCCGTGTTGTTTAGTGATCCCGTACAAAACACTGAAGTCAAAATACGGTCGTCCTTCACTCTACCCCCTCTTCCTCCTCTCTCACTGCCTTCCCCTCTCCTCCCCCACCATAATATAATAGTACAAGCAGCGTATGGTGGCAGTGAGCAGGTGTAATGTATGAAAAAAAAAGGGCTAAAAGCTTCAAAAATATCAGACATGGCACCCGTTAGTCGTACCAATATCCGGCAATTATCGTACACACGCGTTCCTGCCCACTGCCTTCCACCACCGCGTCATAAAGAGAAAAAAGACTTAATTACGAATGCATCAAGACCAGAGACGTACTGTTAACACCATTACTGCTCCAAATCACCACCAGGGGACTGAAAAAAATAGCAGAGCAAGGCGGTGGAAATACAAGAGCTCCCCGTGTTTGTTTACATTCGACGCGGCAACAGAAAACGGAACCACTCTCTCTGGTCTTCATGCATTCTTAGGCTGCTGGCTCACTATCTGTATGACTAAAACACTGACTGAAAGATTGACTGACTGACTGACTGACTGACTGACGGGAGGATGGGCAAGGAGGGAAGGGGAGGGATGGAGGGAATGGAGGTGGAGAGAAGTTGGCTGGAGGGAGGGAAGGAGGGAGAAAGAGGAAATGGAGGTGTTATGAAGAGAATATTAAATGAGAGAGAGAGAGAGAGAGAGAGAGAGAGAGAGAGAGAGAGAGAGAGAGAGAGAGAGAGAGAGAGAGAGAGAGAGAGAGAGAGAGAGAGGAAATGTAAGATAAGGTAGGGTACACTAAGGTAAGGCACGGTGAGGCAAGGTAAGGAGAGGAAAACGAAACCCGGGATAAAACCAAGGTAAGGAAAGGCAAGACTAAGCAATAGACGTTAAAATAAACAAACAAAAAAATAACAAAAAACAAAATCAGCTCAAAACAAAACAAAACAAAAATTAACAAAAACACAGGTACTGGAATGGAACCCAGGGCAGCAGCAAGAGAGTGAACCAGCGAGCCTTCCAAACACAACAGATCAACCAGTACATACCTTGGCCGGCTTCCTGGCTAGCACCTTGTGACATTGAGGGACCAGGTAGCGCAGAGATGCCGGGAGGGAGACCTGCAGCGGGCGAGCAACAGAGGGGAGAGAGGAGAGAGAACTGTGTGAGTGTGGTGTCGAGGGTAATGCCTAGCTATACATATCATTGGTGTGTTATAAGGGTAAATAATGGGAAATATAAGGCACGTATTGAAATATTAGGTTAGAAAACGTTTACTCATGTTAAGTTAAGGATAGGTTAGGGAAATATAAGGCACGTGTTGAAATATTAGGTATAGAAACGTTTACTCAGATAGGTTAGGTTGTGTTGAGGATAATAAATAGCTAGCTATGCATATTATTGGTGTTATGAGGGAAAATAATGGAGAACAAAAGGCATATGTGAAATATAAGGATGTGTTAACAGAAATATTAGGTAAACTAGACAGGTTAGGTTGAGATGTCGAGGGTAATAAATGGCTGGCTATACATATCATTGACGTGTTATGAGGGAAGACAGGGAATAATGGCACACGTGAAATATGACATGTGCTGATGGGAAGGAATGTAAGTAATGTTGTAGAGTTATACTTGGAGAAACGTTTTAGATATACTTGTAGAGAAACGTTTTAGATATACTTGTAGAGAAACGTTTTAGATATACTTGTAGAAAAACGTTGTAAGAAATATACTTGTAGAGAAACATTTTAGAGATATACTGTTATGTTGTGGAGTCAAGGAAGCTGGCTGGTTATACATACATTGGTGTGTTATGAGGGAAGGTGTGGTGGTAGGTGTTTTAATAAAGGTATACGTGTAATTCAAGGCATGTGTTGATAGAAATAAGGCAAGAGAAATGTTTGAGATATGTTAGGTTAAGATGTGTCAAAAGCTGCTGGCTGCCTATACATATACTGGTGTGTAAATGGTTATACAGGGGAACACAGGCGCACATAGGGAAGGGAAGGGAAGGGAAGGGAAGGGAAGGGAAGAGAAGAGAAGATGTGAAGGGAATGAAGGAAAGAAATGGGAAGGAAAGAGAAGGGAAGTGAGTAATGGTGATAAAAATGAATGAAGCAATATTTAAGGGGTGAAGGAAGGAGAGGAAATGAAAGAAAAGATACAAAACAAGAACATTACAATGAATGAACAATGAAAACCGCATTACACCCAACTCTCTCTCTGTCTCTCTCTCTCTCTCACGTGGTAGTTGGAGAATTTAACGCTTCAGAGATAGTGTACACACAAACAAATACACATACACAAACACAAACACAGAGAGAGAGAGAGAGAGAGAGAGAGAGAGAGAGAGAGAGAGAGAGAGAGAGAGAGAGAGAGAGAGAGAGAGAGAGAGAGAGAGAGAAATTTAAATTCATAAGCAGCCACCGCCACTTCTATTACGACCGCAGGCGCCTGCTTTTCTCTCTCTCTCTCTCTCTCTCTCTCTCTCTTCTGGTAACATGAGAAAGAACAATGGATTTCTCAAGGCGTGGAAGGTCGGAGAAATTGTCATCATCATTGAGATCATTTCTCGTTATTCTTACCATGCAAGCCATTGCTGAGAGAGAGAGAGAGAGAGAGAGAGAGAGAGAGAGAGAGAGAGAGAGAGAGAGAGAGAGAGAGAGAGAGAGAGAGAGAGAGAGAGAGAGCATGTCAAGCAATATAATCAAGCTGTGGAGGGAATCAAATCGAAAGCATGAACTAAGCTGCGCATTACCAAGGAGAGACTGTGATGATATGACCACGCACAAACACAACCACCACCCCTGTGTACTGCTGTACTGAGAGAGAGAGAGAGAGAGAGAGAGAGAGAGAGAGAGAGAGAGAGAGAGAGAGAGAGAGAGAGAGAGAGAATGTTTTGCTCACCTTGCACTCCCTCCAGGGGGTAGGGCGGGGGTCGGGGGAGGTCTGTAGCACCTTGGGGCAGGAACCCTGAGGGCGTCTGGCCCATGCCCGGCAGGAAGGAGCCGAAGGACTCCTGCAGCTGCTGCATGGCGGCCTGGCTGCGGCTGATGGTGACGGAGTCCGAGGGCCCGAAGGAGCGGTCGTCCGGGTCCTCGAGGTCGGACTTGATGAGGTCCTGAGTCTCGACGGCGGTCGGGACGGAGGAGCCCAGCATGTCCTCGTCCTCGGGGTAGTCCTGAGGCTCGTTCTTCACCGAGGCCGAGGAGTCCCGCTGCCCCTCGCTCAGCACCGTCTCGCTCGTGTTGTCCTCCGCGGAGTGCAGCGACGTCGCCGACCGCCGCCGCTGTCTCTTGGAGGGGGGAGGCTGGGGGGAATCCCCGCTCAGGTGGGTCTCCGGGGCGCTGCCGCCCTCCTCGGGGCGCGGCGACGACCCCGGGTCAGGGGGCTCGCCCCGAGATGGGGGGGGAGAGCTGCTCTCATTGTAGCCCTCCGAGTCCTGCAGGGGAGGGACCGAGAGAGGGTTAGTGTGTGTGTGTGTGTGTGTGTGTGTGTGTGTGTGTGTGTGTGTGTGTGTGTGTGTGTGTGTGTGTGTGTGTGTGTGTGTGTGTGTGTGTGTGTGTGTGTGTGTGTGTGTGTGTGTGTGTGTGTGTGTGTGTGTGTGTGTGTGTGTGTGTGTGTGTGTGTGTGTGTGTGTGTGTGTGTGTGTGTGTGTGTGTGTGTGTGTGTGTGTGTGGGACCACTAACACAAGGTTGCCAGGAAAGGTACGTTATCATTCTATATTCTGATAAGGAGATTCCCGCCCACAAGGCAGAGAGAGAGAGAGAGAGAGAGAGAGAGAGAGAGAGAGAGAGAGAGAGATATGTCTGTGCTCGTGCTCTCTCTCTCTCTCTCTCTCTCTCTCTCTCTCTCTGATAATTGGACACAAATTTAATTAGGTTCATTCTGTTAAGTAGATGGTAAAGGATTTTGTCCTTAATTTGATTACAATTCCTTCTTTCTCTCTCTCACACACACACACACCCGCTCTGTGTGTGTGTGTGTGTGTGTGTGTGTGTGTGTGTGTGTGTGTGTGTGTGTGTGTGTGTGTGTGTGTGTGTGTGTGTGTGTGTGTGTGTGTGTGTGTGTGTGTGTGTGTGTGTGTGTGTGTGTGTGTGTGTGTGCTGCATGACTAACCCTTCACATGGCGTGCTCGTGTGCATGGATAAAAGAGATGTGAGAAAGCATGACTCTCCCTTCCTCTCACCCTACACATACTCCTCCTCCCTCACTCTCACACTGCACCACCTCACCCTGTCACCCTAGCTCAGCCACCGTCACAATGGAACACAAACGAAATACACGCTGCTCTTCACCCTGGCACACCTTTCAACCAGACCCATCAACTTGCCTATCCTACAGACACTTATCCTTGTTACTCCTAGTGTATCCTTCATCCTGACACACACACACACATATAGATACACACATACATACATACATTCACATACTTATTTCCACCGCCACAAAATACAAACAAGAAGCAAACTGTTATAATCCTTACCATAATCCTTACCTATCTTTTACTATTCTCAGTCTATCCTCTATTCTTAAGAGGATCACAAACGAGGAACAAACTGTCACAATCTTTACCTATTTTTACTTTTCTTAACGTACTCAATCCCATCCTATTCTTAAGAGTATCAAAACAAGGACGAAACGGTCATCCTTACCTATTTTGTGTCATCTCAATCTATCCTATTCTTGAGAGGAACAGAAACAATAAGAAACTCATAATCCTTACCTATTTTTTACTCTTTTCAACCTATCCGATCTTTCACAAACACAAGTCATTATCCTTACCATCTCTTACTCTATTCAACCTATCCAATCCTTCACAGGGGAACACTAACAATACACAAACTCATAATCCTTACCTATCTTTTACCCTTTTCAACCCATCCAATCCTTCACAGGGGAACACAAACGGTCATAATCCTTACCTATCTTCTACCATCTCTCCCTAATTCTTAAGAGGAACAGAAACACTACACAAACTCATAATCCTTGCCTATCTACTCTCTTCTCAACCTATCCAATCCTTCACAAGGGAGGAGGAGCTATTCTTTTAACTCTATCCTTCATCCTAACACCAATACACTCACACATATCCTACCCTATCCTATACAGTATTTATGGTTCTGGAGTTGGATTAGCAAGATTTCGAGTTTATGAAAGGAAAACTCTTGAAAACCATGCTAGTTGTCTACGTGACCTTGGAAAATTGTGATGAGAGAGCAAGGCATCTTTGAATACGATCGAAAGACCACCACCACCACCACCACCACCACCAGCATCCCCTCACCTTTTTCTTCTCGTCCTCGGCCAGGCCTCGCACCTTCAGGGCCTCCGCCGTCTTGAGGAAGGTCGCCAGCTCATTGTGCGACACGTTGACCTCCCCATGGTACATAAAGTCCAGGATGGAGGTCAGGTTGGCGAAGGTCACATCCTTCAGGAACACTATTGGATGTTGACACGGGTTACCCTGCGACAGCCCAGGTCAAGGTCACCCAAGAGGAGGAGGAAAGGTCAAGTGAGGTCAGGAGGAAGATGAAGAAGGATGAGGAAGAGGAAGAAGGATGAGGATGAGGATGAGGAAGAGGAAGAGGAAGAGGAAGAGGGATGAGGAAGAGGGATGAGGAAGAGGAGGAGGAAGAGGAGGAGGAAGAGGAGGAGGAGGAGGAAGAGGAAGAGGAAGAGGAAGAGGAAGAGGAAGAAGGATGAGGATAAGGATGAGGAGGAAAGGAGAGGGAGGGAGGGAGGGAAGGAGGGGGAGAAAAGTTATATTTAATTAGTAACATCTCTAGTAGCTCTCTCTCTCTCTCTCTCTCTCTCTCTCTCTCTCTCTCTCTCTATTATCATTCACTCTATTTTTTTCCCTCAAGTTTCCTTTTTCACAAACCATCCGTGTATGTGTGTGTGTGTGTGTGTGTGTGTGTGTGTGTGTGTGTGTGTGTGTGTGTGTGTGTGTGTGTGTGTGTCGCCCAGCCAGCCAGCCAGCCAGCCAGCCAGACAGTCCGCCATGATAACATAACTCACATTCCACATATCCACATTTCCACCTTCCTCTTTTATCAGTATCTATCCTATATCCCTCCTTTATCAGTCTATCCTATCTCCCTCCTTTATCAGTGATCATCCTATCTCCCTCCTTTATCACCGTGTTCTTGCTCCTCCTTGCATTCATCATTGTTTTGTATTACGTGTCTTATCAAGAACAACAAGTCTATCTGTGCATTGATGATTACTGATAAGACTGGTACGTGTGTGTGTGTGTGTGTGTGTGTGTGTGTGTGTGTGTGTGTGTGTGTGTGTGTGTGTGTGTGTGTGTGTGTGTGTGGTTTCGTTTCTTCTTTCTTTCTATCTTTTTCTTTCATTCGCTTTTACTCTCTCTCTCTCTCTCTCTCTCTCTCTCTCTCTCTCTCTCTCTCTCTCACACACACACACACACACACACACACACTTAATAAAAACTAAAGTAACAATAACAAAAACAATAAAATAACGTTAAACTAAAACAAAACAAAAATAAAAATAAAAACTAGATAAAAAAAAACAATAAAATAAGCAAAACAAACTCACAAACACAAACTCACAAACACTCACCTTAAGCAAACTTCTGAAGTATGGACTACAGGCACTGAGAACCATCTTGTGGGCTTTTATCTGGCGCCCCTCACAAGCCAGCGTGATGTCAACGAAGTCTTCATCGTCTCGCAGCGACTCGAAGGCGGTAGTAATATTGGAGTGAAAATTGTTCCAGCGAAGACAAAACTGCTGGTCTGCCCCCATCCTCTCCCCCCTCCACCTTTGTATACTATCTGCAGGGGTGATGAGAGAGAGAGAGAGGTTGTAGTGGTGGTGTGGTGGTAGTAGTAGTAGTAGTAGTAGTAGTAGTAGTAGTAGTAGTAGTAGTAGTAGAATAATAATAATAATAATAATAATAATAATAATAATAATAATAATAATAATAATAGTAGTAGTAGTAGTAGTAGTAGTAGTAGTAGTAGTAGTAGTAGTAATAATAATAATAATAATAATAATAATAATAATAATAATAATAATAATAATAATAATAATAATAATAATAGTTAGTAGTAGTAGTAGTACAAATTCATAATAAAAACACGCAAATTTCCACAAAATAACGAAAAACCTCCTTCAACACGCTTGTAAAACCATCATTCAAACGACTCTTCCCTTACAAAACCCAGTAACTCACAAGACAATCTGTTACAAAGTGCAATGATTCCCCAAACGATCACTAATCATGAGACACATCCTTAAAAACACCAACAACTTCCACTAAACCCCGCCAAAGTAAGGAAAACCGTAAGATCCTTGTGAATCAGTCCCTCTCTCTTTCTCTTTCTCCCTTCCTCTCAATCCTAACACCCCCTTCTCCCTCCCTCTCTCTCTCTCTCTCCGTGTCAGCTGCTCCAATAAATCACACACAAGTCACAATTTTCTCCAAGTGAACAAGCTACTAAAGATTTCCTGCCCCTCACTTGTGCTCGAATATAACTGGTTCGCTCGCCCCTCCCTGCTATCACCGCTTATTTATCAACACTTGGTTTTTTTTTTTTGTCTTTCTTCTTCTTTTCTTTTTTTATTCTTTTACTTTCTCTGTTCGTAGCTTCTTCAGTGTTATTCCTTCTACTATTTATTTTTTTTATTCTTTTCGTTTTACTTCTTTTTTTTATTATTACTTATATTTCTCTTTTTTTTCTCTAATTTGTTCACTATTATTCCTTACACTACTGATTCGTATTTTTTTTTTACATGCATTTTATTTTTTTGCTTATCATATCTTTATATAATCACCATCTAAAGTAAAGGCAACAAGTTTATCTGATCTTTTATAATGCTAACTTTATAAATATCCTGTTTTATTTTCTTTATTATTTCTTCACCACCACCACACCACCACCACCATCATTATAATCAGTTAGGAAGGGATCATTTTCTTTCCTTCTCTTTGCTTTTACTATGACAAAGACTCACAACCAGTACCAAGCCATTACCACCACCACCACCACCACCACCACCATCATCACAATCACCACCACTTCTTCACCCCGCTGCCTCGGTAACAGCACCACAAATATCAAGTCTCTCACCGTACCTACATTAGTGTCACTTCTGATGCGCCTGTGACTCCCTCTAGCGCTGCACCAGACTATACTTAGCATTTAGTAGTCCCGCAAATACTAGCATCAGTGTCTATCATGACTGTAAAATCTAACCGCTTAATTTATCACTATAATTTAAAACATAACGTAAGGAAACTCTCTCTCTCTCTCTCTCTCTCTCTCTCTCTCTCTCTCTCTCTCTCTCTCTCTCTCTCTATTCCAATGCAATCTGACCTTTCTCACCTGCTCTAACATAACTTAACCCAAAAGTCAATTTATCACAATTTAAAACATAACGCAAGGAAACTCTCTCTCTCTCTCTCTCTCCCTCCCTCTCTCTCTCTCTCCCAATGCAGCCTGACCTTTCTCACCTAACCTAGCCTGACCCCACGTGACGATCTAATACACTACAAGGTGACCAGTGCTACCCACCTGTGCCTGCCCTAATTTAACCCCCCTACCCCCCTGCCTGCCTCAATGCCTCCCTGTCTCCCTCCCTGCCCGCTTCCCTTCTACTCTCAATATGTTACGTGGCGGGAAAAAGGTCGCAAGGTTCTGTTTGAAAGGTGGCTCAGTCTTACACAAGCTCAATTCATGTTTCTTAATATCAAACACGCCAAACACATAAATGAATAATAATAGATTGCTTCAGGTATATATTCTCTCTCTCTCTCTCTCTCTCTCAATGCAGTCTGATCTTTCTCACCTTGCCTTACCTAAACCCAAGACAATTTATCGTTACAATTTAAAACAAAACGTAAGAAAACTCACTCTCTCTCTCTCTCTCTCTCTCAAGTCATATAAGGCCCTATTAACCAGACAATATGAATAAATAAATAAGTTCAATATTTGGCTATAGAGAGAGAAAAGAGCAAAAAAAAAAAAAAATGAAGATAGCAGACAAATATTGAATCTAGTTAGTCAAATACTTCCAAAAATGACGTTCCTACTGTTCTGCTGACGTGTGTAAGCTGTCTAATACAGAACACTGTAGTAAAGGAAAGAGGGAAAAGGGAAAAAGGGAAAAAAGGAAAAAGGGGAAAAAGGAAAAAGGGGAAAAAGAAAAACGAAAAGAAAAGGGAAATAGAAAAAAACGTAAAAGAAAAAAGGAAAAAGAAAAAAAGGAAAAGAAAGGAAAATAAATAAAAAAAGGGAAAAAGCAAAAAAAAAGGAAAAAGGAAATAAGAAAAAGGAAAAATAGGAAAACAAAGGAAAATAAATACCATTCGTCAGGTTAGGTTATGACAGGTAGGGCAAGCAGTAGTGAAACCCAAGCAACTTAAAACTACCACGCTCTCTCTCTCTACACACAGTTATTGCACTCTTACCCAATGTGGCTACACTATCAAATTATTAACTGAACACTACTCAAATTGCTTATACTAAACATTTTATAAACTCCCTATTAGCTGAACACTCCCACTCATATTAACTAACACTCCACAAATTCATTCTATTAATTTAACCCCTTCAGGACTAAGACGATTTCATTGACATTAGGAAGGATCTATGGAGGAGAGAATATTACTGGCCAGTCTTCACTATTTAACCCCCACACAAGTTTCTGAAGCTGTATAAAATCACCAAATAGTAAGCAGAATGAATGTGAAAACGTGTCCTGGTGCTGAAGAGGTTAACACTCCACAAATTCCTTATATTAGTAACTCTCCATTAACTCCTTATAATGACAACACTTTCTTATCCTCTCTCTGCATTCAAATATATTCAACTACACTCTGGACACACCTATACCTCTACACTTTATACATTCAAAATACATTAATCTTTTCCTAATGTAGATGCATTTATCTTTAAACATTCAAATACATTCTCTCTCTATACACTAATATCTCGTTTCTCTCGTCTATACATTCAAATAACTACTTTCTCTCGTCTATATATTCAAATAACTCTCCTTTACTCTACACGTTCAAATAAACCTTCCTTTCCTTCTACATACACTGAAACAACCTAACCTACCATTTAAATAACCCTCACACTCTTCTCTATACCCAAATAAACCAGAATTGTTTCCCTATACACTCAAACACACCATATATTTCTTTCCTCTCCTTCACACACACACACACACACACACACACACACGAGAGGCAAGGCAAGCAGTGTAGCCAGCAGAGGGACAATACCTTCCTACCATTCCCTGGCACCACTGTTATTGAATCTCTTAAGGTAAAATAGTAAGGTGATAGTGCCCGCTGCCACACCCTACCCTCCCTGCCTTCCCTGCCTTGCCTTGCGTCACCTTACCCTGCCCGACACCCCCCACCTCCACCCCCGCCCAGTGAAGAGTGACGTGACAGGCAGAGAGACAGACAGACAGACAGACAAGCAGGCGACCACTTCTACTATTCGTTTCTCTACTCTTTGCTTTTCAATCACTCGTCTCTTCTTGTGGCGCACTTGAGACGAGAGAGAGAGAGAGAGAGAGAGAGAGAGAGAGAGAGAGAGAGAGAGAGAGAGAGAGAGAGAGAGAGAGAGAGAGAATTATGATGGATATATTTCGTGACTACTACTACTACTACTACTACTACTACTACACACACACACACACACACACACACACACACACACACACACACACACGTTATCTACAGGAAACACTTGAGATGCACGTAATACTACAGCGGAAGGTGACACAACGGATCCTCTCTTAGTAATATTTGTTTGTTTTACCGAGGGATTACGACCTTGGGGGAAACAATACAATAAAATAAGATAAAATAAAGAAAATAACTCCTAGGTAAGACTTAACTAACATAAATATACTAAAATTAAGCAAACAAAAATAAACTATAAACAAATAAAAATACATCTAACAAATTTTAAATACTACTAGTGTATCCTGCCATTTCCTTTATCCTCATCCAACCATCCCCTTGTATCCTGTAACTAACAAAAAATGACTTTATCCCTCATCACAATACATTCCTTTCATTAAGTAATATCCAAGGTTTACTGTATTCTTAATTACAAAAACCTTTCCTTCACTAACAGGTAAGATCATAGAGTCACTGTACCCAATTATATCTTTCCTTCATTACACTTCTTTCATTAAGTAATATCTATGGTTTACTGTATCCACCAAGACCTTCCCTTCACTAACAGGTAATATCATCCCTAATTACAATACACTTCTCTCATTAACTAAGTAATATCAATGGTTTACTGTATCCCACAATTACAAAACCTTTCCTTCACTAACAGGTAAGTTCATGTATTTACTGTATCTTTTTTCACTAACAAATAATAATGCTCCTCACTACAGTACACTTTTTTTTTCATTAATCAAGACATGTCAAAGGTTTATTGTATCCCCAATTATAAAACCTTTCCTTCACTAACAAACTAACAATATCACAACTTTACTACATCTCCACATCACACCTTTCCTCCAATATGTCAAATTAGAAGTGCTTGTGACACCTTTTTCCTCTCAGCTCAATGTTGCACCACTGACAATGCCCTTCCTTCACTACTGAAATATGGACTAGTAATGTTTATACCTTCCCCTTTCACTATGGAGGGCTGTGAAATGAGAAAGTACTCTAAACACAACTCTAATAATGACAACTCTTCCTTCACTACTGAAATCAAGAATAGCAATGTTAATACCTTCTCTTTTCACATGAGAGGCCATAGGAGTGAGTATAGGAAAGTAATTTGAACACAACTATGACAATGATAAAACAAGGTGCAATAGTGTAAGAGGAGTATGGAAAAGTAAACTGTACAAAAACCATGACAAAAATTATGAAACAAGATGCAATAGAGTAAAAGGAGTATGTATGTTAAAGTACTGTACAAAACTATGACAATGATAAACAAGTAGCAATAAGTAGGGAATGTATTTTTTTAGTTCTTTGGGTAATTTTGTGAATGTAAATTTGGCTTACAATAGTACCAGTGACTATAGAAGAGCTCCTTTCAATCAGTACTGACTTCATTGTGTGATCACAGTAGAACAAAAGAACCAGTGATTTTAACTATTATAACACAGGGCATTAGATCTTACCCTTTCTATAGAGATACTAGTGAGTACAAGTGTGGACTACCTTCACTTGGTACTAACTTAACTGTGCATGGTCTAGAGCAGAGAACAAAAGAACAAGTGCTTTCGGCATACAGAACTCACAGGGAATATCATCATGACCTTTGCATTTATCGGTGTGTGTAGTGTGGGGTTATTTGGGGTTGGTAGTGACTAACTGTGCATAGTCTGACTGCAAAGAACTAGTGCTTTCCATCGTGATAAAGAACTCGCAGGGTATAACTTCTCAGCCTTTCTATATAGATATTAGTGTGTATAATGTGAGCTACTTTCGGCTGGTAGTAGCAACTGTAGATGGTCTGACTGCAAAGAACCAGTGCTTTACGTTGATAAAACACTCACAGGTTATAATTTCTTAGTCCTATGTAGATATTAGTATGTATGATGCAAGTTACTTTTTCTGTATGCTCCTATCACCACCAACACTAAGACATAATGGTGTATTTCTGTATATCTACCATCACCAATACAAACTGGAATATATTGGTGTTTATGTGGCTACCACAACCAACACTAACTAGAATATATTGGTGTATTTCTGTATGTTTCTGTCAGCATCAACACAAACAATAATGTTCAAAATAGACAAATGAGAGGAATTTCTGTATTTATTTATTGATTTATTTCATTGATTAGTTAAAACATGTGGCATTCCATTTCCTGCAATCAATTCTATGCATTTTGGTGTTTCAACGTATTAAAGGCTTTCCTCTCAAAAAGGCTCAAAGTGGCAAAGTGACAATGCTCCGATCAGTTCACTTGTTTCAAAATAAGCTGGTTAATGTCACAATCCTCAGCCTCATTCTTGAACTTTCATGCCAGTCTATCAAGTCTTGAGCCACGTCTGTAATACTGCGAGTGTGTCTAGCTTTGAGTCATGTACGTGCTTCTGTAATACTGTGACTCTTTGTGTTCAGTTTTTCGAGTTGTGTTTCTGTAATACTGCAAGTTTGTTCAGTTTGAGTCACATGTTTCGGTAATAAGTTTTGATTCGTGTGCTTCTCTAACACTGCAAGTCTATCTTTTTTTTTTTTAGATGTGTTTTATAATACTGCAAGTTCATTTAGTTTTGAGTCGCATCTGTGCTTCTCTAACACTACAAGTTTATTCAGTTTTCAGTAACGTGTGTGCTTTTGTATCACAGCAAGAGTTTATTCAGTTTATTGTTACAGGTGTTTCTGTAATCCTTCAAGTTTACTTAATTTTGAGTCACAAGTGCCTCTATAACAACATGAGCCTATTCAGTTTTGAGTCATACATAAGTGCTCCTGTAACACCACAAGCTGCTTCCTCCTGTGTTCACCAACCTTCAACACTTCCTTCTACTACTCTTGGCACAGTGCACACTATAGGGACAGACACTGCTCACACTCCAGCCACACATTACAAGCATGAATGACCACCAATGTGAATGCCTGCACTGAAATACAGGTACTGTGTGACTGAAATCTGATTGCACTGTGCCTTAACCCCTCTAGTACTTGGATACATTTTTACCAAGACTTAGGGTACCATTAGACGATTTTATTGACATTAGGAAGGGTCTATGGAGGTCAGAAGATTAATGGCCAGACTCCTCACAATGTTAATTCCCACGTAAGTTTCTGAAGCTGTACAAGATCACCAACATAGTATGCAGAATGGATATGAAAACTTGTCATGGTACTGAAGGGTTAATGGGACGAGTGTGGCCTTAAAGGTACCTAAACAATCCTTAAAGCTCTCTCACCCTCACTTTACCCTGACCTTTTCTCTACGCCTCATGTGATATCTTGTATGGTACTGTGACCTTAATGGAGTGATTACTTTCAGGTGCAGCTGCTGGTTTAATCTTCCTATGCTTTCTTGATTCCCTGCACAGCTTCTCTCTCTTTAAAGCTCAACAGGGATTTGGTCTTTGCTGTAAATGATGAATGATGTTTTTTCTAATGAGACCAAAAATAATTGCCTGTGTAAATGTGTGATGATGATGATTGTAATGATAATGATGGTGGTGGTGGTGGTAATTCCTCTAAGCATGACTTTTGAGATTAACCTAACCTAACACTAGAAGTAAAAATGCCAGTGTAAATGGATGATGATGATGATGATGATGATGATGATGATGGTGGTGGTGGTGGTGGTAACTCCTTAAAACATGACTTTTGGTGAAATTAATCTAATCTAATCTAATCTAATCTAACCTAACCTAACCAATATACAGCAGTAATATACATTCTACCAAGCCATTTCTATATTCATGGCTATTTCCTTGTTTTCCATCCCTATCACAATATTATCTTGAGTACAAACATTTCTCTATTCCACATTTCAAGTCTACCTGCTGCTACCTGTTCACCCAATGCCAGGACAAGTGTAAGTCAATCCTGGGAGAAATAGCAGCCAATGTGAGCTAAAAACACCACTTGATGCATAAACTAGTCACTATCACACCTCATGACCACTCACAAACAATACAAACAAGGAACTCAGATGACCAGTTAACCCAGACAACCATCAACTCACTTCTCAATACATATCAACTGACTAATCAAGAAAATATAATGAAGTTCTTAGGTTATCCCTCACAAACAATACTAACAAGGATCTGTGATGACAAACTGACCCACACAACCACTAACCCACTTCTCAATACAAACCTACAGCCAATTCAAGACTTATTTCCTGAAGTCCTTAGATTATGACCACTCATAAAACAATGCTAACAAGGAACTGTGATGACAAGCTGACCCACATAACCATCAACTCCTACCTGACAAAACAAGACTTATTCCCCTGACGGTCTTGAATTACGACCACACACACAACACTGACAAGGAACTGACATGAACACCTCACCCACACAACTATTAACTCCCTTCTCTCTTAACTAACAAATTAACACATATTTAAGTTATTATGGCCACTGACACCCACACAACCACTGGCTCACTTCTCAATACCTACCTAGTCAGAAATCACCAAAATGTATTCACCAAGTTCTAAAATGCTGTGCACTATTTCAATAATCAACCAAGGACCTATACATATAAGATTACCCTGCAGCACTCCACCTATTCCATCCCACCAATGCCACAGGATCACTCAGCTACAAATCAGCAAATATTTAACCCCCTTTTGTAACATGACACATTTTCAGCTTACTATTTGGCATTTTTATAAATTCAGACTCTTATGTGGGGATTAAAATAGTGAAGACTGGCCATTAATCTTCTGACCTCCATAGACCCTTCCTAATTTCAATAAAATGGTCAAATTGTACCCAAAACTCATGGTAAAAATGCATCCCAGTACTGAAAAGGTAAAGGTTGAGAATATAAGAATGCAAGATTATAACGAAAAACATCATTTTCTTTCATGCGGCTTACAAAAAAAGTTCAAATTCTCTGTCTAATATTCCTACTTTCCCTTACAATTGTACTGACAGGCTACAGTACACACCACCCCCAGTACTGACAGGCTACAGTTCACTCCAATCCCAGTACTGAGAGGGTGCTAGTGTATCTTCCTGGCCCTGGTGTTGGGGGCTGCAGGGCTGTGTTTCAATCTGCCACACCAATGCAGGGACTCATAAAGCCTAATAGAACATACTATAGAGGTGCCACAAACACCATACAGATATATTAACTGGTGGAATTCCATGCACTTATAAAGAATTGCGTGTGGGATCTATATACACTCACTCTCTCTCTCTCTCTCTCTCTCTCTCTCTCTCATAGCTATTGATCATACTATTTTGTGGGGGGCTAAATTTCTTTCCTATCTTTCTAATAACTATTCAAATCTCTCTCTCTCTCTCTCTCTCTCTCTCTCTCTCTCTCTCTCTCTCTCTCTCTCTCTCTCTCTCATGGCTATCGATAATTCTGTGGTGCAAAATTTCATTCCTATTTCTAATAACTATTCAAATTTCTCTCTCTCTCTCTCTCTCTCTCTCTCTCTCTCTCTCTCTCTCTCACCTTTAAGTAGTCAAAATCATATTCTTTACTTAGTCTTCCAAATCTTCCTTGCTATAAATAACTTCACACACACACACACACACACACACACACACACACACACACACACACACACACACACACCTTTTCATCAGATATGCAAATGAGAGAGAGAGAGAGAGAGAGAGAGAGAGAGAGAGAGAGAGAGAGAGAGAGAGAGAGAGAGAGAGAGAGAGAGAGAGAGACTAAATCCCATCTTATCTCCTGAACTGAATAAACTGAATACTATCATGAAAGTTTAATATGAGCTTGACTGACTGACTGACTGACTGACTAAACTTTCCACACAACTCACTAAAATTTTCCACATCTGACTGACTGACTGAACACGACTAACCAAACTTTCTCCTGACTATGAACTTTCCGAGCCTGACTGACTGAGACTAAAACTTTCCACAAATGACTGACTGAATGACTAAACTTCCAAACCTGACTGACTGACTGACTACAAACCTTCCAAATCTGACTGACTGAGACCAAAACCCTCCAAACCTAACTGACCAAAACTTTCCATATCTGACTGACTGGCTACAAACCTTCTAAACCTGACTGAGTGAATGAGTACAAACTTTCAAAACCTAATACTGACCAAAACTTTTCACATCTGACTGACTGACTGACTAACTGATTAAGCTTTCCAAACCTGACTCACTACCTTGACTCCCTAACCTAGACACAATGAAACTTAAACAACTATCAAAACTTGCAATACCTTCCTGTTAAACCTAACCTAACCTAATTGATTCTAATATAATCTAACCCAACCTAACCTAAGCTTCAACAAACTTAACCTAACCACACCAAATCTCTTCAAATTTAACCTAACCTTTAACATAAAATTTAACCTAACCTTTAACATTTTTTTACATAACCTGACACAAATCTAACCCATTTTTTATTTATCTAACATAACTTAACCTATTCTAATTCAGCTTTCTTTAATCAAACCTAATAACTTCACACTATTTCTTTTTTACCTCACCTAACCTTAATTAGCATGAAAACCCAAATAAACAAACTAAATAGAACCTAATTTAACCACACCTAACCTCACCTCACCTCACCTCACTCTAGCACTAATAAATCACAACACAACCATTTGCTTGCCTGACTGACTAGCACACCTGCCTACTTACATCTCCCCTCTCCTCCTCCTCCTCCTCAGGTAGCCCCACAAGTTCCAAGTCCCCAAGCCCCCTAGTCCCCTGTCCCCAGTCCCACAGTCTCCCCCAGTCCACCAGTTCCCACAGACCCAGCCTCTACAAGCAGTTATCTCCCTCGGTGCCGCAAGTGACATTTGCATATCTCGGAGGCAGCATCTAATTTGGGCAAAACGAATGCAATCAATAAATAATCAATGGGTAAAAAACAAGGCAGGATGTGTGAATGATAACTCCTCGCTCGGCAGTCTGTCTGTCTGTCTGTCTCTCTCTCTCTCTCTTTCCCCATTACCTCCTAAACCACCCCTCTCCCAAAGGATTATACCCTACCCCCCTCTCTCCATACACCCAAAACCACCCTCTTTCTCCCTCCATACCTCTAAAACTCCCCTCTCTTTCTCTCTATCCACAGTCCTACCCTTCTCTCTCCCACCATAACACCTACCCCCTCCTCACTCTCCCATTACATCCACCACCCCCTCTCCCACACCCATCTCACACACAAAAAAATAAATAAAATAAAAATAATAATGATAATAATAATAATACCATTAAAAAAACACTTTTACATCCCGACTGCATAAAAAGGTCAAAAATAACTTGTTTTCTTTCACCTGTGCACAAATGACCTGTAACGCACCTATGCACTCCACCACACGTACAGGGAGAGGCTGTTGCAGGATTACACCTTCACTGCCTCTGCCCTATGTTACTTGGAAGACTGGGTGGCATACAGGGGAGGGGAGGAGGGAGGGGTGCTGAATCTCTCTCTCTCTCTCTCTCTCTCTCTCTCTCTCTCTCTCTCTCTCTCTCTCTGCCTTTACTGTACATTACTTGAAAGGCTGGGTGGTGTATGGGGGGAGAAGGGTGGAGGGGGTGCTGAAAATCTCTCTCTCTCTCTCTCTCTCTCTCTCTCTCTCTCTCTCTCTCTCTCTGTACATTACTTTGAAGGGTGAGTGGTATAGGGAGCCATCTCACCCTTCCACACTGTATGGTTAGTGGTGGTAGCTGAATATCTCTCTCTCTCTCTCTCTCTCTCTCTCTCTCTCTCTCTCTCTCAACAAACTTCACTCTAATCACCTCCTCCTTATCAGCTGTTATCAATATATTCAGCAATTACCTAATGGTTTCAGACACCTTTATTTTTCCTATTTTATTTTTTGTGTCACATTTATTACAAGTATCAATATATTCATTAATTACAAAATAGATTCATAGTTCACTTTTTTCATTAATATATTTTTTTATTTATCTATTTATTACTTTTTTTTTTTACTATTATTTTTCCTGACATACTCCCATTTATCACCAGAACTATTGCCATTTAGTGCACCAAGTAGCTTACATGTCTCACTAGGACTGACTGCTGATTACCACACCAAGTCACCTAAAGGGCAGATTTGTCACCATGTCCCCACCATTGCTAATTAAATCCATATTAAAACACATAACATTTTAAAAGTATCACAAAATTATGAGCACATCGGAATCAACCAGAAATATTAGTCAACCTTGCCTTGGAACCTGAAACATGGACTTGCTAAACTCTATTGCACAACTAAAGAAATATCAAGTCACCACAGCGCACACACACACACACACACCTAATTTCTCCCTTCCTCTTCCAGCTCCATCTATTTTTCTTCCTCCTTCCTTCTACTCTTAAAATTTTCTATTCCTCTTTTCTTTTATAAATAATATTAATTTTTTGTCCCTTCCATTTTCTATCTAAATAATCCTAGTACTCTTCTTTCTTCCCCTTTCCATCCTTCTATTTAGATAACAAGAGTAGTATTCCTATTTTTCCCCTTATTCTTTTTCTATCTACTCTTTTATCTCCTTTCCATCCTTCTATTTAGATAACTATTGTGTTTTTCCCTCCTTCCATCCTTCATCTAGATTAAAATAGTACTTTTCTTTCTTCCTCCTTCAATATAGATAACAATAGTACCTATCTTGATAACAGCACTTTTCTTTCTTCCCCCTCCCTCATTCCACGGTTAGATAGTAATATAGGAGCCCCACTGTCTTCCTCCCATTTCCTCTCCCTACACACTGACCAAAGAGACTAACTTTCCTAGCAACCTCTAAAATTATCAACAGTACTCCTACACCTGAACAAATTACTTTCCAATCACTCCTGCACTACATCTACAGGCAGTACACAACCTTCATAACCGCCTGTCAATTCCCTATCACGCCACAACACACTAAAGAACCTTAAGACAATATTACTTCCACTACATTAACCTAACTGATGGAATGATTGACTATTATTTCACCCCAACACACTATCAGCCATATTCAAAGACGCCTTGCTCTCACTACGACAATTTTTAAACTCCCCATAGACAACTAGCAGGGTTTTCAAGACAGTTTCTCCTTATGAACAACTAGAAATCTTGCTAATTCATCAGCAGAACCATAAAAATACCCTTAAAAACATGAGTACCTTCAACTAGAGCCTTTGGAAATAGTCGTTGTGAGAGAGCAAAGCGTTTCTGAATACAGCTCTAAACTCTAAATAACTTACATAATGGTTAGCTTTCCTATATTCACCACTACACACCACCAATAACCTAAATAACAGATAGAGTGGTTAACTTCTATTATTTCACCATTATACACTATACTAATAATCTAAAATAATTTATAATACAGTACTTACTATTTCATCTCTAAACACTATACTAACAATCTAAATAACTCATAATTGCTAACTTTACCATTACATCTCTACAAACTATGCTAATAACCTCAATAACTGATAGAATGGCTGACTTTCCACCATTTTACCATGAAACGCTATGCTAATAATCCAAAATAACTTATATAATAACTAACTTTCCTAATTCCACCACCACACACCATTAATAACCTAACTGATAGAATGGTTAACTTTTCTATTATTTCACCAATACACTATCTTTTAAAACATCTTGCCAGGTACACTACACTAACAACCTAAATAACTAATATAACAGTTAACTTTTCTATTATTTCACGACACGCTACCTTTTAAAACATCCTGCATGATAGAATGAGACTGGCTCTACCTAAATACTCTCCTACTATTGATAGCATGATTATTACCCCATAGCTTACATAAACTCATATATTCCCCTACAATAGTGATATTAACCTTTCTATTCCCACATCTTAGCTAACAAGTGTGAGTAATTTCCTACAGCACACTAACTTTCCTATTAACCCCATACCTAAATAAACTTCAAATATTTTCCTAAAGCAGTAAGAATAATGTTTATTTCATCACCTCCATACCTAAATAAACTTAAACATTTTTCCTACAACATAAAACTTTCCTATTATCGATCCAGCTAAAGAATCATACGTTTTATTTTCCTACAGGTGAGTGAGACTAACTTTTACATTATCACACCTTAGCTAAATAAAACTTATGTATTTCCCCTAGTGCAGAATAACTTTCCTATCATCAAACCCACAGCTAAATGAACTTGCATATTTTCCTACAGCCAAGACTAACTCACTCCATAGCTACGTAAACTTCAACTATTTCCTTTCCAGCAGTGAGACTAACTTTTTATCATACCTAAACTAAATAAACTAATACAATTCTCTACTGCAGTCTAACTTTCCTATTATTACCACAGAGCTAAATAAACTTGTATATTTTCACTACAGCAGTCTAGCTTTCCTATTACTACCCTCACAGCTAAATAAAGTAACATTTTTCCCTACAGCAGAATGAAACTAACTTTATCTACCATCCCAGAGCTAAATAAACTTGTATATTTTTTTCCCCACAGTAGACTAACTTATCTATTTCTAATCTCATATCTAAATGAACGTCAAATATTTCCCTATTGCTGAGATTAACTTCTAGGTATATCACTTCAAATATTTTCCTTCCAGCAGTGAGACAAACTTTTTTTAATTACCACACCAAAGCTATATAAAACTTAAAATATTCTTCTACAGCCAGGTAAGAAGACAAGGTAAGAAAGAGTGAGACTAACTTTCCTAATACCACCCCATAGCTACTTGAATATTTCTCCACAGCAAACTAACTTCAAACTTCAAATATTTCCCTATAGCAGTGGGTCTAACTTTCCCTCCCCAGCACATGAACTACAAACCAAAACAACTTTCCTATCACTGCACCATGTTAGTCAACCAATATCCTACAAATAAAAGAACCTGGCAAACTTTCCTTGTTTTCCTGCCCTCAATAACCATAATCTGACTCAACAAGCACAGATTCACTAACACACACCACTCACCAATGCTTGAACACTCACCAAACACCATCATCACCACCTCATTAAAGACATCAGGTGGTGAATGTTACATAAGGTCGTAAAAGCTAAATATATATACTAAATTCTTCCACATTCACGTAAACACACTTAGGTAGATTATGTAACCCGAGTCTAGTAAATTTAACATGAAACACTCTTATTTCCTACTACCTAAGTACTACCAAACCTAATATTTCTGATGTATAATCCATGCACACTCACGCGAACACACGTATCTTAATTACGTAACCTAAGAGTAGTAATTTAACACGTAACATTTCATTATTACCTAACCTAACAATTTCACACTTCATCCTCACACATTCACGCAGATTGAGCTGAATTATGTAACCTTTCAGAACTCTTAACACTCAACTATCCCCCTAACAATTCAACACAACGCACTAATATTCTCCCCTCCCGTAGCTAACCTAACAATTTCCCACCTCACCCCACCACTCTCCCCGAAAGTCCCGCACATAACACTATAATCCCTTTACACGGGGCCTCAACCTCCCCTCCACCCCGCCCCTACCCTCCCGGCAAGCCACGCCACGCCACGCCACGCCACGCCAAGCCAAGCCACACCCTCCCCGTACTACCCATACACCACATGCATCTATAAATAAATGAAGATACACCAGCTAGCACCAAACATCCGGTTAAGTACACCAGTTACCCGGCCGTCAGCACACTAGTTCGGTTAACTGTGGTAAGGGTATACCATAACCACATCCGGTTAAGCGAGGTGCACCGCAAATCCGGTTAACCAAGGGCACGGGTCGCCGCACACATCCGGTTAACACGAACAGGTAAATCACAGGTAACTCTAGAACGGTGTAAGTCTTCACAGGTGAGATGAAGTACAAGTGAAGGGAATAAAGTCAAGTGCGAGAGAAGTACAAGTTAAACTCACTTGAAGTCACCGAGAGAGAAGTACAAGTGAAGCGAGTGAGGTGAGGTGCGCGTTAAGTTGTGAGAGCCAGACAGCACGTGAAGGAAAGACGGCAGGAGGGGGAGAAATAACCGATTCATCACAAAGAAATCACTGCGCGTCGGTTACTTTCACACACACGCACACACACACTAAGCACAAACACAAGCAAACACATGCAAAACGCCAGACTACACTACAAACCCCCCACAAAACCCGATACAAAACTTTAAGCTAAGTTAAGAAACACCAAAGTACAAAAAAAAAGGAAGTTTGGGTTTGAGTGTTAAATTCTACCAAGCCACGGGAAGCCTGAGGGGAGAACTGACTCACATTACTGGCTGGAGCATGAACAGCTCGACCGACACGGCAGGAAGACAAGTTTTTTTTTCTTTCTCGTTTTTCTAAGTCGCGCTCTCGTCAGTCACCAAACACGCGGATTCAGATTCTCACTAAGTCCAAACGTGAGACAGAGCAGCGGCACCGTGGACTGGCGGCGGCGTGGACAAGAACATCACGGAGGGGGTAACGACAGCAGCAGCACGAGGAGGAGGAGGAGGAGTAGCAGGCGAAGTAGCAGGCGAAGGAAGATGAGGTGATGGTGGTGGCGGCGGCGGTGGCCAGGCCCAGACAAAGACGCATGACTCTCTACACCATAAACCACACGCCAGCCCGCCCGCCGCCTACTTAATACTATCACAGCACAACACACGCGCCAACCCGGCTCTCCACGCGTACAAATATACAAACTCCCTGCTGCACTGCGTTAAAAGGTACAAAAAGACGCGCTCACGCCGGCCAGCCTGTCGCGTCCACCTCCGCCAGAGTAATAAATTAAGACGGACCGGCCCGCGGGATGTGGCCGGGAGGCTGCCTAAGAAATGGACGCCTTTCGCTCTTTCTTTGTCCCAGCGGCGGCGGCGGCGGGACCCACCAAAAGATGCCATCACCACCAGCCCCACCACACCTCTCTCCACCACAAATAAACCCAAACACCACACCTGCCTTCCTGCACCCTCGCCCTCGCCGCCCACGCCTCCTGCAGGGCCAGTCCTCCTCCCAGGGGCGTTTAACAGACGGGGCAAAGGGCGTAAGTTAAGACGGGGACATAAAATAACTCGCCTGCAACTCTTCCCGCGTCCCTCCCGGCAACGGGCGCCGCCAAACACCCGAATCCCGGAACACCTCACCCAAACTTCCTTTTTCCCCTTAAAAACCCAACTAATTCCTTAAAACACGGGCCCAAATATACGCCAGGCCGACCCCCGCGGGATAACTCAGCTATGGGCACACCCGAGGGGCGCGGACAGGGCGTAGGGCCGGAGCTACGGGGGGAAATAAATCATACTCACATATCACAGCCAGACAGGAACGTGCAAATGGCGGGAACGAGCGGGCGTGACGCGGCCGTGACGTCATCAATCAATACCGCCCAGGGACTGCACCTTTCAAACTCAACTATTTTTACTTATCTATCACATCTAAATGATCATAAAGGGCAAAATTAAAATATATTTTATCATCCATCATACTCATCTAATGTTTCTATGGTCTCAACACGGGGATTGAGAGCGTGTTTCTGATATACATCGAATTTGAATGCCGTTATTCAACGTTTCCATATCAGCTATGTGGAATGATATAATATTTTTAGCTTTTGTATGAGAAGAATTATGTTTTCAAATCATGTTCTTGAATAGATTCCTGACGGTTGAGAACACGGCGGGAGTTTTGAAAGATGTCTTACTCTTTTGGCGGGTTTTTCGAAATTCTAATTGTCGCCATGCAACTCATTGCAGGGCAATATTTTTTCTTTCACGTGAGTCCATCTTCTCCCATAAGCACTTCATTTTAACACAGAAAGCTAAAATAAACTAATCTATTGCGCGTACAACCATACAGAAGGCTATGGCTTAGTTTTTTTTTTGCGCCGCTGCAAAGTTTCTACCTAAGTTTCCACAACTCACTTTAATATGACGCGCGCTTTTTGAAAATGAAAAAAACGGAAGTAAAAAAAAACTTTCATCCAATATGCTGCGTTCAATGGCTTCACACGCCATTCAGTGAAACCTACATTTTCTTCTTGCCCACCAGTATCTCCACAATGGATACCAATGCATTCATCATCAAACTATGTAAAAGACTGATAGATTAAGTATTTTTCAGTATGTTACTACGTGCTTTCATTTAGACATTTATTTTCCGTGTGTGTATTTACCTGTTGTAGTTAAATACACACACGGAAAATAGATGTCTAAATGAAAGCACGTAGTAACATACTGAAAAATACTTAATCTATCAGTCTTTACATAGTTTGATGATGAATGCATTGGTATCCATTGTGGAGACACTGGTGGGCAAGAAGAAAATGTCGATTTCACTGAATTTTCCGTGTGTGTGTGTGTGTGTGTGTGTGTGTGTGTTAATAATATATTTTGTGTTTACATACATACCTGCAATGATGATCAAAAGCTTCGTTCGTGTAGAAACAGAAATGATTTAGAAAATACGTAATAGAGTTAAGAAAAAAATAAAGTAGTCTAGATAATAAAAAAAAAAAAAGGTAAGCAAGAGAACATGTAAAATTTAACTCTAACTTAGCTGTGACTTCTCAAATCTGAAAAAAAAAAAATACTCTTGAGACACCCCTGACAAAAAAAGGCGGGAAGGAAGAGTTCGTTATGAAGCCTTTATCGACTCATTTCAGTAAAGTAAAACCAACTAAGATTATTCCAAGGTGGCAATAGGTGTCATATGTTACCTCTGCCAGGGGAGTGACGACTATAACTGCGTCACCCGGCCGAGACAGAACATACGGGGGAACAAAATGTAAGGCGGGAAGAGGAGAGGGAAGAGGAACATCATTAAACCACACTTGTTTCAAAATATATAGAAAAAAAGAAAAATGGATAGAGGAAGAAAATGGAATAGAGAAAAATTAAAACAGACGAACCATCAGCTTTGTACAACCATATTTGCTGTATGAAAAGACATCCCTCTTATTATTTTTTTCCTTTAGTTCGTCTAACTTGAATCCTAATAGACTTGTACTTGTCTTTTGTTAATACTGAGAATTTGAGATTATCATATTGAAGAGAGAGAGAGAGAGAGAGAGAGAGAGAGAGAGAGAGAGAGTTATAGCTAATGTATAATCTTGGCTAATTAGTAGATGAAACACGTACTTTTTACTATTATGGGACTATAATCGTATTCTTTTCATACTTGTACCCAGATGAGTAATGGAATATTCGGCAATAGCAATGAAAGGAGTTAACAGGAGTAATGGTGAGGTAAGGTTGGGCTGGCAGGCCTTATTAACCATCTTCCTCTGTCCCTTCTCCCCTGTTCGAAATCATAACGTTCTTACTTATTCGGGTTTTATTTTACTGAGTTCTCTTCAGATATTCAACCTAGCTCCTCAGGCAAGCTCCTTTTTCATCATCATATATTTGCTTTTTATTCGACTTGTCTTTCAATGGTACGTGTTTCATCATCATTAGTATTCCGGGGATAGCAAACTTTGGAACGCCCTGCCTGCTGCTGGATTTTCTACCGCCTATGCCGTCAACTGTTTTAGGGAGGGAGATTTCAAGACACTTCATCCTCTAGTTTTTGGATAGTTACTTGGTTCAACTTTTTTAGGTTTATACTGAAACTTCAATAAGGCATTTTCTATTTTTTTCCTTCTGATCTCGGTAGAACTTACATAATACAAACAAACAGAAGGGATACGTTTCTATGCAAGTAAAAGGGAACGCTATTACAAAGACTCCTGTGTTTAGAGCTAGGTATTGCTTTCAGTAGAAACTATGTAATACATTCTGGGGGAAGATAACAGCGAAGAAAAGTGTTAGGAGAAGACAAAAGTGAAGGAAATTAAGAGAGTTTGGGAAGACAGTAGTGAAGGAAAAAGAGTTTAGGAAGACAGCAGTGAAGGAAAGAGAGTTAGGGAAGACAGCAGTGAAGGAAAGAGAGCTGGGATAAGACAGTAGTGAAGGAAAGAGAGTTTGGGAAGACAGCAGTGAAGGAAAGAGAGTTCGGGGAAGACATCAGTGAAGGAAAGAGAGCTAGGAGAAGACAGCAGTGAAGGAAAGAGAGTCTGGGAAGACAGCAGTGAAGGAAAGAGAGGTGAGGGAAAGTAAGGAAGCGCCGTTGGAAAGACTAGCTACTGTGTTTACATCCCGCATCGTGCCAGTGATAGGTAAACTGGTTACCAAACATCTTCACTATTTCATTCAAGCTGTTTGTGTTGAGTGCCAATTCTGTCAGCACTAGGTGAGTAAATTGAGGTGTTAGCCAGGTGCAGTCAGGTGAAAATCGTTTTATGGGGTGATAGACACTAATATCCCGTGTCACTTTTTTTTTTCCCCCCATCTGTCACTCACGCAATACATGTTTATTACCGGACTTCAATTACCTTCTTATTTAATTGTCAGCTACAGTGTTTCCATGGTGTAAGTGACTCGGAATCATTACTATAGTTCCCGTGACACACTTAGTATTGCAGCTGTCACTCACGTCATTTATATAACCGTTTCATTACCTGTGTTGCTTTTTCGTTATTAAATGACCTGGTATAATGTCTGGACGCTGCAGCCTGCACTGGGTCACCATTGTCAGGACTAAGGCACCGTGCA
Organism: Portunus trituberculatus; assembly: GCF_017591435.1. Lineage (NCBI taxonomy): Eukaryota > Metazoa > Arthropoda > Malacostraca > Decapoda > Portunidae > Portunus > Portunus trituberculatus. The sequence continues at coordinate 6,007,843 of NC_059260.1, read as the reverse complement.
TTATGTGTATCCATTATTGCACAATGTGTGGTAACGACCCGCCATACCACTGTACTGTAAAGATGCCCGTTATTATTTGAATATCATGACTAATACACGTAGTGGGGACAATTTATAGTTTTCTGACGTGGCTTGTGTGTGTGTTACTCTGGTGAGACATGTAGTGAGTTGATTGACGTTCTACATCATTTCTGTTGCTAATGGAAGTTTTCAAGTTATGACTTTTCAACCTCTTGTCCCTAACAATCTTGGAGGATCTGAGGGAAATTGTGGTTTTTGGGTGGGAGAACAATGAAGTGAGATTATGATGTTGAGTTTAGTTATTGACCCGTGATCGTTGGCAATGCTGCTGTCCAATAATACAGCAACGTATGTAGCTGTTGCTGCTGCTGTCACCATCAAACATGTAATTTATATATTTTCATAGATTTTTTTTGTGATTTTTTTTTTTTTTTCATTTCCGACCTCTTCTGAAATTCACATTACTTTAACTTTTTGGGTATGATTAGACAATTTTCTTTGCATTAGGAAGGGTCTATGGAGTTCTTCACTATTCTAATTCCCACATACGTAATTTCTTAAGTTGTAGAAAAATTGCAAAATAGTAACCAGAATGAATATGAAAATGCATCATAGTACTGAAGAGGTTAATTACTAGTGTTGTGTTTCCCTCACCCAGAAGAAGCCCAGAGTGTTGCCCAGCGGCCTGAGGTGCTGGTGGTCAGTGTGGTGTGTTGGTGTTTGTGTCACCATCATTGCTGTCTCATTTGTAACCAGTGTTGCTCTTCCTTTACCCACAGATTGGAAGTGCTGACTGAGGGGTCAAGATGCCACCTCAATGGGGCACAGGTAAACCACAGTGCCACTCTCACACTCACACACACACACACATACACACACATACACACAGAAAAAAAAGGCTACATAAATTAATAAATAAAATAAAGATAGGGAGGTAGAACAACATGAACAGAAATCTTTTCCCGTAAGTCACAACTAGGTAAACACACACACACACACACACACACACACACACACACACACACACACACACACACACACACACACACACACACACACACACACACGGCCCGGTAGCTCAGTGGTTAGAGCGCTGGCTTCAAGCCAGATGACCGGGTTCGATTCCCCGGCCGGGTGGAGATATTTGGGTGTGTCTCCTTTCACGTGTAGCCCCTGTTCACCTAGCAGTGAGTAGGTACGGGATGTAAATCGAGGAGTTGTGACCTTGTTGTCCCGGTGTGTGGTGTGTGCCTGGTCTCAGACCTATCCCAAGATCGGAAATAATGAGCTCTGAGCTCGTTCCGTAGGGTAACGTCTGGCTGTCTCGTCAGAGACTGCAGCAGATCAAACAGTGAAACACACACACACACACACACACATACACACACACACAGAGGAACTGGATACTACTGTAATTTCATGCTCCTCTCCGTTTGATCATCACTGAAAAATTTATAACACAACTAACTAAGCTAAAGTAAATTCCATACAACTAACTGACTAAACACTCCTTGAATTAAACACGAAACAATTGACAACAACACATCTGAAGTGAAATAAACACACCTTCGATCTTTTAGCGATTTCTTCTTTTTTTTGTTACGAGTTACTGTCTCTCTTACACACATACACAACAAAATAGAGATAGATACATGATAAGAGGATAATAAATAGATGAGTGGATAAAAATAACTAAATGAAAATTAATGAATAGATAAATGAATAAATGAATTAAAAAGAAAAATAGAATAGAGAAAAAACACCATAATTTAAACCTGAAATTATAATTTTCCTTTCTATCTTTCTTCCTTTCTTTCTTTCTTTCTTTCTTTCTTTCTTTCTTTCTTTCTTTCTTCCTTTCTTTTGTTCTTTTCTTTCCTTCTCTATCTCTTTCTCTCTATCTTTTGTTTGTTTCTTTCTTTCTTTTGTTATTTTCTTTCCCTCTCTACTTTTTTTCTTCCTCCTCCTCCTCCTCCTCCCTCCCTCCCTCCCTCTCTCTCTCTCTCTCTCTCTCTCTCTCTCTCTCTCTCTCTCTCTCTCTCTCTCTCTCTCTCTCTCTCTCTCTCTCTCTCTCTCTCCCCCCCCTCTCTTGCCTTCCCCCTTCCTCCCTCCCTCCACTTTCCCTTCAGGAGAGGATGACTGCCCCCGCTTGACGTCCTTCCTGCGGGCCCATGCCAACGTCAGCCGCAGACAGGATGGCAAGGGGGACTATGACCTGGCCCTCATACTGGCCACCAAGAGGGAGCTGCGGAGGAAGAGGGCGCTGTGAGTGTGTTAGATTAGGGGTGTGGTTGGGGTGGGTTTGGGGGGTTCTTGTTTTGAATTGGGGTTGTGTTGGGTGTGTTCTGGTTAGGTTAGGTTGGGTTTGACGGGGGGGTGTGGTTTTAAATTGGGGTTGTGTTGGGGGTATTCTGGTTAGGTTAGGTTGTTTGAGGGGGGGTGTGGTTTTAAATTGGGGTTGGGTTGGGGGTGTTCTTGTTTTGAATTGGGGTTGGGTTTGGTTGGGTTGGTTTAGCTTACATTAGGTTAGGGTTGGGGTGGCCACTTAGGTTAGTTCAGGTTATAGTTAAGTTATTTATTTATTTAATTTATCTATTTATTTTTTGGTAAGGTTGTTAGATTATTTTTTTTGGGGGGTTGGGTTAGGTTAGGTAATGTTGGATTCCTCTATATGGTTTTTGGGTTGGATTGAGTTGGGTTAGGATTGGGTTTTGTGTTGGTTTCACTTAGGTAGGTTGGGTTGGGATTGGCTGTTCATTTTATTTCATTTTTTTTTCTATTTATTTATTTAATTTTTTTTTTTTGAGGGTGGAAATTGGTTGGGTAAGATGAGGTTTGGTGTTTGGAAATTAGGTTAGGTTAGTGTGAAATAAAAAAAAGACTAGGTTTAAGGTTAGGTTAGGTTGCGTTGGTGGTGGTATGGGTAGGTTAGGTTAGGATAAGTTGGATTAAGTTATTTTGTGTTGTCATTTGGGTTATAATGTCAGGTTAGCTTAGGTTACTGTTACATTTTCTTTTTCTTTCCCATTAAATTTTCATTATGTGTTAAAAGAGCAACAAAAAAATCTTAATAAATATACACATTACCACTATTCCATCTCTCTCTACCATCATCATCATCATCATCATCATCATCATCATCATCATCATCATCATCATCATCATCATCACCACCACCACCACCACCACCACCACCACACCACCACCACCACCACCACCACCACCACAACTACTACTATTTCACCCTCTCCCTCTCCCTTTTCCTCTACCCCTCCTGTCTAACCCTTCCCCCCATGGGTACAGGCGGAGTGGGGTCACCTGGAGTCGCATCAAGAGGGCGGTGGAGAGAATGGGTCACGCACTCAACCTCAACCTGGACTGTTACCTGCGAGAAGTGTGGGAGGTGGCCAGGCAGGTGAGAGAGAGAGAGAGAGAGAGAGAGAGAGAGAGAGAGAGAGAGAGAGAGAGAGGTGGATGAAAGTAAGAGAAAGAAGAGAATGGACACAAGAATGAACAAGCAAAAAGAAAATAATTAAAAGAAAGAAAGGAAAGAAAACTATGTCATGAAATTAAGAAGACAAAAATATGCAAAACTTAGAGAGAGAGAGAGAGAGAGAGAGAGAGAGAGAGAGAGAGAGAGAGAGAGAGAGACCAGTCCTTCCACCTAGTAATTCTTATGGTATGGTTAACTCAGGTTAGGTTAGGTTAGGTTAAAGCCCTCCCACCTAAAAAAACCTCCACAAACCTCCTCCTCCTCCTCCTCCTCCTCTTCTCCTTTTTCTTCTTGTTCTTGTTCTCCTCTTTGTTCTTGTTCTCTTTCTTATCCTCCTCCTCCTCCTCCTCCTCCTCCTCCTCCTCCTCCTTCTCCTCCGTCTCCTCCTGCAGGTGGCGCCAGAGCTGGACACGCGAGAGGAGGCTGCGGCCCTGCTCTTCACCTCCTCACACCCTGCAGAGGAGGCTGTCCCTTCAGTGCGCGCCAGGGCCACACTCCGACGCACACTGGGAGACGTACATGTGCACCTCCTGGACCGTGCACATAAGGTGAGTTGTGTGTGTGTGTGTTTATGTGGGTGGGAGAGAGAGAGAGAGAGAGAGAGAGAGAGAGAGAGAGAGAGAGAGAATGTGTGATTGTGTATTTGTGCGTGTGTGAGAGTGAGAGAGAGAGAGTTAGAGTGTGTGAGGGAAAGAGGAAATGTGCATGCATATCTGAAAGAGAGAGAATGTGTGTGTGTGTGTGTGTTTGTGTATGAGAGAGAGAGAGAGAGAGAGAGAGAGTGACTGAGGGAGTGTATTTACCTAGTTGTATTGTACAGGGTTGGAGTGGGGCTCATAGTGTCCTGTCTCCATATCTCCATTTATCCAATTTTTCCTTAAAGTTATGCACACTATGTGCATAACTATGCTAGAAGAGAGAGAGAGAGAGAGAGAGAGAGAGAGAGAGAGAGAGAGAGAGAGAGAGAGAGAGAGAGAGAAACACATACAAGAAAGTAAGGGAATATATGTGTATGTGTGTGTATGTGTATGTGTGTGTTCATGCATTTACTTTCTAGTAATATGAGATACACACACACACACACACACACACACACACACACACACACACACACACACACACACACACACACACACACACACACACACACACACCTGGTGTGCCTGGTCTCAGGCCTATCCGAAGATCGGAAATAATGAGCTCTGAGCTCGTTCTGTAGAGTAACGTCTGGCTGTCTCGTCAGAGACTGCAGCAGATCAGATCAAACAGTGAATTACACACACACACACACACACACACACACTGGAGAATCTTGGATATGAGACTGAGGAAGTGGTTCATAACCCAGAAAAGTACAGCAAGAAAGGACTAAAGAAACTTACATATGAGCGAAATGTAATGTATTCCAACATAAATGGAGTGATATCGGGGATTTTAGAACTCAACGATTACTTGAGGGACAAGAACCCAGATATTGTGGGTCTTACTGAAACAAAACTGAGAGAGGGAGAAGACCTGATGAAGGTTGGAGAAGGAAATATAACGTTTGGAAAAGAAATAGAGTAGGTAAGATGGGAGGAGGAGTGATGTTGCTGGTTAAAAAGATATAAAGGTGGATCAAGTGAAAAAGGTATGGGAAAGGCAGAAGTGCTAAAGATCAGAGCAGAAACTAATGAAGGAAAAAAGAGGCACTACATAGTGGTGTACGTACCACCTAAGACAAATGCATGGTCAGTACAGGAATATGAAGAAATGATAAGTGATACAGGAACATGTCTGGAAGAAATGTTGGGTGGCTGTGAACGAACTATAATGATGGGAGATTTTAATTGTAAAGAGGTGTGTTGGGAGGACTGGTCAATGGAAGGATCAGAGACAACATGGGGAAATACACTATTGACACTGGCAATGGAAAATGTGTTAACTCAGTGGGTCAAAGAAGATACTAGGTTTGGAGGAGAGGGAGCATCGTCAAGACTGGACTTGGTCTTTAGTACAGAGCCAATGGTCATTGAGGAGATGAGGGTGGAGTGCCCTTTAGCAAAGAGTGATCATGCAGTTTTGGAGTTCAAGGTGATAGATGAAGAGAAATCTAGAAGAAATGAAGAATATAAAGTGGGAAGATGGAATTATGCCAAGACAGATTTTGGAAACCTAAAGAAATTCTTTCAAGAGACAAATTGGATGAAATTCAAGAGTGCTAAGGAGCAAATGAAAAGTGGAAGGAATTTATAAAAATATACAAAGAAGGTGAGAAAAATTTGTACCAATAAGACAACATAGAGAAGTTGGAAAGCAGGACTGGTTTAACGATAGATGTGAAAAGGCTAGAACAAGAAAAGAGGATGCATGGAAGAGGTGGAGAAGGAAAAGACGGATTAAGCAGTGGGAAAGTTACAAAAGAGCAAGAAATGAATATGTGTTGATTAGAAGAGAAGAAAGAAAGAAACAAGAAAAGGATATAATTGATAAATGTAAAGACCAACCAAGGCTTTTTACAGACATGTGAACAACAACATCAAAAATAGAGAAAGTATTGAAAGTTTAGAAGTAAATGGAGTATGCAGTGAAGATCCCAGGAAATGGCAGAGGCTATGAATGGATGCTTTCGGAAGGTATTCACAAAGGAGACTGCTTTTGACAAACCACTGGTAATGGAACAGAAAGGGATTATGAAGGAGTTTCAAGTAACTGTGGAGGAGATCAAGAACATGATGGGGAGTTTAGAAGTGAGAAAAGCTGTGGGACCTGATGGGGTATCAGGATGGATTTTAAGAGAATGCAGGGAGCAATTGGCAGAAAAAGTTTGTGAAGTAATTGATGCCTCATTAAGGGAAGGTGTAGTGCCCCAAGACTGGAAAAGAGCTAACATTGTCCCAATCTATAAATCAGGTAACAAGAGAGACCCATTGAACTATAGACCAGTGTCACTTACAAGTGT
>NC_059260.1:5981388-5996388 GCF_017591435.1 Portunus trituberculatus | reverse complement strand
TTGAAACCTGTGGAACTTTTGCAGTCGTGTTAGACATATTCAAAGCTTTTGATAATATTGGCACAAAGCTTTGATCTCCAAACTACCCTTCTATGGTTTCTATCTTTCTCTCTCTGCAACTTTATCTCAGATTTCTGCTCCATCCATTCTTTTGCTGCTGTGGTAGACAGCCACTGTTCTTTTCCTAAATTTATTAAGTGGTGTTCTTCAGGGTTCTGTACTGTCACTCACTCTCTTCCTATTATTCATCAATGATCTAAACTGGACTTCTTGCCCTGTCCACTCCTATGCTGATGATACCACCCTACACTAAGTCTTTTCCATGTCTTTTCATGGACAACCAATCTTTCAGGAAGTTAACAGATCCAGTTGGGATGCCACAGAATACATACCTAACTTTTGGTCTTTCTAAAATTCCTTATTGGGGCTGACCAAACTTAATATTGTTCAATGACTCAAAACTCAATTCCTCTATCTATCAATTCAACACAGCCTTCCAGACAACTATCCCCTCTTTTTAAGTGCCACTCAGCTGTCCCCATCTTCAATACTGAATGTCCCCGGCCTGTCCTTTACTCATAACTGGAAACTTCATATCTCATCATATCTCATTTCTTGCTAAATCAGCTTCTATGAAATTAGGCATTCTCAGGCATCTCTGCCAGTTTTTATCACCTTTATGTACAAAAAAAAGTACCAGCTATAAATGAATGTTAATGTAAACTCTATCTAGAAAAAAAGAGAAATATAGATGAGCTATAAGTAAAAGTTTCAAATGTTAACATAAAACCTATAAAAAAAATGTATTGGCTCTAAAGAAATGTTTCAAATGTTAATGTAAAATCTATCTTGAAAAATAAAATAAAGATGTACCGGCAATGAATAAACTTGTGAAATGTATCCATAACCCCCGCCTTACTCCTTCAGATTGGGCCACAGGGTCAGGCTCCACAGTTGGTGGCGGAGGATAAGCTGCTGGACCTGTACAAGCCCAAGGTGGTGTCCCAGGCATCCCTCAGCTACGACCACTACTGCCCCGCCACGGACCCCACCCCGGCCAAGAAGGTGAGGCCAACATGGAGAGAGAGAGAGAGAGAGAGAGAGAGAGAGAGAGAGAGAGAGAGAGAGAGAGAGAGAGAGAGAGAGAGAGAGAGAGAGAGTTAAGATGGATTGAAGGAAAGGAGGATGTTTTATTTTATTATTTATTATTATTATTATTATTATTATTATTATTATTATTATTATTATTGTTATTATTAGGGAGAATGGTTAAGATTGATTGAAAGCAGGATGTTTTTATTATTATTATTATTATTATTAGTTATTATTTTTTTTTATTTATGTTAAGAAAGTGAAGGGAAGGGAGAGATGGAGGGAAAGTGGTTAAGATTAGGTGAAGAAAGAGAAAAAGATTGTTTTTTTTATCTATTACTATTGTATTCTATTTTTTTTTTTTTTTTTTGTGATGATATTTGTAAGGGTTAGATTGAGAGAGAGAGAGAGAGAGAGAGAGAGAGAGAGAGAGAGAGAGAGAGAGAGAGAGAGAGAGAGAGAGAGACATAGCTTCTTTCCAATCTAAACACACAGACACTAATTATTTTTATCCATCTCAACAAACTCTATTCTCTCCTTCCCATTTCCTTTCCGTTGCTTTCTTTAGTGGCTGTGTTCCTGCTCCATGCATAATATTAACCAGTATTTTATGTATACTCTTCCACATTAGCTCCCTTCATCATCTACTCTTTCTTTATCTTAACATTAATCTATGTTTATTTCACTTATAGCTCCATTTCACCACCATCTTTTGTTATCTTACCAATTGCCTTATGCTGTATGTATATTTCACTTTACCTCCCTTTCATCACTATCTTTCTTTATCTTACAATGTATTTATATGTATTTCACTTTAGCTCTTTAGTTCATCATCTTACTTGTCTGTTTCTTTATATCATAGCATCTTTACACTATCATAAGATACAAGCTTTCTCCAGTTATTTATGTCCTGTCCAAGTGCTTCCCTTGCTCCCGAACCTAATGAAAACTAACCAAACCTAACCTAAATTAATCTAACCTAACCCAACTTAACCAAAACCAACCCATCCTAATCCCAAACTTATCTTACCTAACCTAACCCAATCCAATCTTAACCTAACCTAAATCAACTCAACCCAATCCAACCTAACCTAACCTAACCAAACTCAAACTAATCTTACCTAACCTAAACTAACCTTATCTGACCTAAACCAACCAACCCAACCAAAAACCCCAACCAAATCTTAGCCTTAACCTAACCTTCCCATCCCTAACCTAACCAAACCCAACCCAAAAACTCTAACCTAGCATAACTTACCCTATCCTATCCTATCCTAACCTAACCTAACCTAACCTAACTTAAGTCACATGCACACACTTCAGTAGCTCAGTATTTCCCCAGCAGGTGCCAAGGAGGGAGGTGTACGACAAGTCCTGGGTGGAGGCACAGATGCTGGCCTTTTACACAGACACCTCCATCGTCGCAGAGCTCAGTAATGGCACCTACACTCTCCTCACTGGCTCCAAGGGTGACGATGAGCTGCAGAATGAGGTGAGGGTAGCGGGGATGCAGAAACTGAAGTGTGTAATGTGTTACCTATGTCTGGATTTAATGTCTGGCGGTAACTGGGTAATTAGGTAGCTGGCCGTTTTCTGCTTGTGGTTATTGTTTTGTTTTTTTCTAGCTGTTATTTTGTTATTTTTTTACTAATTCCTTTTCTAGTCTGGTTAATTCATGCCTCCCTCCTCCTGTGGTCTCATTACACAAGACTTTATACTCTCTCTTACACGTATATTCTCTCCTCCCTAAAGCCAGATTTAACCAGTAGTCACAATCTTTCATCTCTTTCACTGGTCTGGTCTTGTTAACTCATGCCTCCTCTCCTTCCATGGCCTCACTGCACAAGACTTCCTATTCTCTTTTATACTTATTCTGTCCTCTCAATTGCATGATTTAACCAGTACACAATCTTTCATCTCTCACTGGTCTACAATTGTTATTTCATGTCTCCTCTCCTTGCATGGTCTCAGTGCATAAAACATTCTACTCTCACTCACTCATATTCTCTCCTCCTCTCTAATGCAAGATTTAACCAGTATTCAATCTTTCATCCCATTCACTGGTCTTGTTAACTTACACCTCCTCTCCTCCCTTGGCCTCACTGCACGACTTCCTACTTTTTTCATCCCTGGTCTGTCCTCTGCTGCAAGATTTAACCAGTACTCAATCTTTCATCTCTTGCACTGGTCTGGTGTGGTTACTACACAGTGGTGTAGTAACAACCATTGTGGAGTGGTGGTTACTACAAGACAAGGGTGGAATCTGTCTGGTGTGGGTTGTATTATGTTAAATCCTTCAGTACTGAGTAACTTTTTTTTTCATGAGTTTTTGGGTACGATTAGACAATTTTATATACATTAGGAAGGGTCTATGGAGGTCAGAAGATTAACGGCCAGAGTTCTTACTATTTTAATCCCCACATAAGTTTCTGTAGCTGTATTAAATTGCCAAATAATAAGCAGAATGAATATGGAAATGCATCATGGTACTGAAGGGGTGAATTAAGTGTGATAGAAACCAAGGCAGACTGTTGTACTATATCCTTCTGTGATGTGATTTTGTGGGTTATTAATTCCTTTTCTCTTTTTTTCTTCTTCCTCTTCTTCCTCTTTCTCTTCCTTCATCTTCTTCTCCTTCATCATCATCATCTTCTTCTTCTTCTTCTTCTTCTTCTTCTTCTTCTTCTTCTTCTTCTTCTTCTTCTTCTTCTTCTCCTCCTCCTCCTCCTCCTCCTCCTCTCCTCTCTCTTCTCTTCTCTTCTCTTCTCCTCTCCTCCTCTCTCTCTCTCTCTCTCTCCTACTCCTCCACCTCCTCCTCCTCCTCCTCCTCCTCCTCCTCCTCCTCTCCTCTCCTCTCCTCTCCTCTCCTCTCCTCTCCTCTCCTCCTCCTCCTCCTCCTGCTGTTCCTCCTGCTGCAGCTGTTTGACTTGCTGGGGTTTGAGAGGTTTGAGCTGATCCAGGTCCTGCTGCAGCACCGACAACAGATCAAGAACTGTCCACCTGATAAGGAGAAGAAGATTGCACAGCTGTTGAGTAAGTGTCTGTCTGTCTGCCTGTTTGTCGGTCTGTCTGTTTGTATGTATGTCGGTCTGTCCGTGTTTTTATTTATTTTCTTTTATTATTGTTTATTATATTTTTAAGAGTATTTTTTTGTAGTTTAGTATAGTTTTGTTTTATTTATCTTTATTTTCATTTATTTGTTTATTTTTTAGTGTGTGATTCAAATGTAGTGTTGTTGTTTTACTGTTGTTTGTTTATTGTGTTTGTTTTGTTATTGTTGATGTTATTGTTATTTGTTTTTTGTAAGTTTTGTTTTTATCCAGGGTTTGATTTAGTATTCTTATTTTTGTTGTCTATATGAATCCATTTGTGTGTGTGTGTGTGTATGTGTGTGTGTGTGTGTGTGTGTGTGTGTTTGGTGTGTGTGTGTGTGTGTGTGTGTGTGTGTGTGTGTGTGTGTGTGTGTGTGTGTGTGTGTGTGTGTGTGTGTGTGTGTGTACACACACACACACACACACACACACACACACACACACACACACACACACACACACACACACACACACACACACACACAGATATGCAGAAAGGGAAAGGAAAGAGAGAGAGAGAGAGAGAGAGAGAGAGAGAGAGAGAGAGAGAGAGACATACACACACACACACACACACACACACCAACAACAAAAGCCACTTAAAACCACTCCCTAACACCCCTCCACTGTCTCCCGCAGGTGGCATAGAGCAGCAGGTGGGGGGCATGAAGGCGTCACAGCAGCAGAAGGCAGCAGTGGGGCAGCAGGTGACAGTGATGAATGAGGCAGAGAAGCAGTTACTGAAGCAGGCACGGCGAGAGGAGAGGAAGCTTCTGCGCACTGCCAAACAGCTGGGGAAGGATGAGGCTGGCGAGGACTTTGACCCAGAGGCACTTAGGGCAAAGAGGTGCGGGGAGAGAGAGAGAGAGAGAGAGAGAGAGAGAGAGAGAGAGAGAGAGAGAGAGAAACAGAGAAGAGAGGAAGATTAGGGAAGATGTTTTAGAAATAAAGGAAGAAAAGAAAAAATAAAAGATGTGATTGTGAGAGAAAAAAAAATAAGAGGCAGAGTCATGAAGGAAACAGAGAGAGAGAGAGAGAATGAGAGAGAGAGTGAGAGAGAGAGAGAGAGAGAGAGAGAGAGAGAGAGAGAGAGAGAGGAAAAAACACAAAATGGATAGACAGACAGACTGATTGAAAGATAGATACTTAGATGGATAGATAAAGAAATAAATGGATATATATAAATACATAGATAGAAAAAAAATAGATAATAGAAAGACTGATAAGAATAAAAATAGGTAAATGGGTTGATAGATGGAAAGGCAGATAAAACACTCACACACACACACACACACACACACACACACACACACACACACACATCACACACACACACACACACACACACACACACACACACACACACACACACGGAAGGAAAATACAAAGAAATACCTTCCCCCAGAGAGTCGGCCCTGCTGGAGGCGTCCCAAGCTTACCTCTTCAGGAAGCGCGATAGAGTGTCCGCCCCGGAGGTCAGGTTCCCCTACGTGTTTGACAGCCACGGCAAAGCTAAGGAGTCTGCGGGTGAGTGCTGGATGACAGGAGAGCAATGGCGGGTAGAGATAATGGGAGTTTTATTGTTTGAGGGTAGATTTAGAGAGATTTTATTGTTTGCAGTAGAAATACAGGTAACTCGATTTACACAATAGGTGCGTTCCAAGAGGCATCGTGTATTTCAAAATTCGTGTAAAACAAACTTGTTATTCTCATAAGAAACAGTAGATAATACGGGGATGCGGGATGTGCTTCAAATCATGTATAAGCAAACCGATTTAATCAATTCTAATATTTTTTCGGTCGCGTATTAACAATAATTTGTAAATTAAACTTGCGTAAATCAAGAGTTACCTGTAATGGGATGGTTATGGTTTGTAGTAGAAATAATGGGACTTTTATGTAGTTTTGTTTCTTTATTTGTGACGGCTGGGTAACAATAATGGTTTTCTGTACTTGATTATTTATTTGTGAAAGCTGGTGGGATTAAAGGTTATTGTTTTTGTGATGGGTTTATTTATTTATATTTTTTTGTACCACCACCACTACTACAACACCTCCCTCTGCAGGCTTCATCGCGGGGCTAAAGATGGTGCTTCCCGAGGGCTTCACCCGTAACTCAGATAGCACCATGGAGGAGGTGTGCATCCCCACCTCTGACCCCGCCCCCCCAGAGGTTGGCGGTGACTTTGTGCCCATCTCCAGCATGGACGAGGTGAGGCTGGGAGTGGGTGGGACAAGATGGGAGTATGTGGGAGTGGGTGGGTGTGTAGAGGCTGTGTATTGGAGTGTGTGGGAGTGGATTTGAGTGTCTGAGTGTGTAGAGGCAGTGTATTGGAGTGTGTGGGAGTGTCTGGGTGTAAGAGGCAGTGTATTAGAGTGTGTGGGAGTGTCTGGGTGTGTAGAGGCTGTGTATTGGAGTGTGTGGGAGTGTCTGGGTGTGTAGAGACTGTGTATTGGAGTGTGTGGGAGTGTCTGGGTGTGTAGAGGCAGTGTATTGGAGTGTGTGGGAGTGTCTGGGTGTGTAGAGACAAGGGTATTGGAGTGTGTGGGAGTGTCTGGGTGTGTAGAGGCTGTGTATTGGAGTGTGTGGGAGTGTCTGGGTGTGTAGAGACAGTGTATTGGAGTGTGTGGGTGTGTAGAGGCTGTGTATTGGAGTGTGTGGGAGTGTCTGGGTATGTAGAGGCTGTGTATTGGAGTGTGTGGGAGTGTCTGGGTGTGTATTGGAGTGTGTGGGAGTGTCTGGGTGTGTAGAGGCAGTGTATTGGAGTGTGTGGGAGTGTCTGGGTGTGTAGAAGCTGTGTATTGGAGTATGTGGGAGTGTCTGGGTGTGTAGAGGCTGTGTATTGGAGTGTGTGAGTGTGTCTGGGTGTGTAGAGGCTGTGTATTGGTGGAGGTGAAGGTGTGTGGGAGTGTATGTGGAGTACTTTTGTATTTCCATTTACACATGACCTGAACTCATTTAAGAGGGAGGGAGGTTTCAAGACATTTATCCCATTCCTTTGACTAACTCTTACTTGATTCAGCTTGTGGACCGGCATCTCAGGAGGCTTTTTCTTGTTAAGTAATTTTTTTGCACTTGGCCTGTTTTCCCCTCTTACATAAAAAAAAAAAAATCTTACAAATCTCTTATGCCTTGGCAGTATCTTGAATAAAAAGAAAGAAAAAAGAAAAAGAAGTATGTTCAATAATAATAATTATATATTGACTAGTAAAAAAAAAAAATATATATATATATTAATCTCATCTAACTTGGTGATATCTTCATTACTAGACCTGTGTACACCAACCCTCTATACACACCACACACCCATACATCCACCACACAGATTGGCCAGAAAGTCTTCCGCCACTGCAAGACCCTGAACCGCATCCAGACCGTGGTGCACCCGGTGGCCTACCACACCAACCACAACCTGCTGATCTGTGCCCCCACCGGCGCCGGCAAGACCAACATTGCCCTGCTGACTGTGGTGCACCAGATCCGCAAGCACGTGGAGCAGGGCGTCATACAGACAGACAAGTTCAAGGTGAGGCGGAGAGGTGTAGAGGTGGAGAGGTGGGGAGGTGAAGAGGTAGAGGGATAGAGGGGTGGAGAGGTGAAGAGGTGGAGAAGTGATGGGATGGAGAGGTAGGGAATGGAGAGGTGAGGAGGTGGAGAGGTGGGGAGATGAAGAGGTGGAGGGGTGGGAAGGTGGGGAGGCAAAGAGGTGGGAAAGTGGGGATGTGGGGAGATGAAGAGGTGGAGGGGTGAGGAGGTGGGGAGGGAGAGTTGAAGGGTGGAGGGGTGGAGGGATGTTAAGATAATAAACAGAGATAAAATATAATGTAAAAATGAGGGAGAGAGAAGGAATGTTTGAAGTGATGAATAAGATAAGGTGAGGTGTGTAGAGAGAGAGAGAGAGAGAGAGAAACTTTCATCACTTTCATTTAGACTATCACTCATTTTTCTCTCTCTCTCTCTCTCTCTCTCTCTCTCTCTCTCTCTCTCTCTCTCTCTCTCTCTCTCTCTCTCTCTCTCTCTCTCTCTCTCCTTCATTATTTCACTGTCACATGTCATTCACCACTTCCCTTATCACTCTCACTCACTCACTCACTCACTCACTCACTCACTCACTCACTCACTCACTCACTCACTCACTCACTCACTCACTCACTCACTATTGCCTTCCCTTACCACATAATCCATTCACACACACACACACACACACACACACACACACACACACACACACACACACACACACACACACACACACACACACACACACACACACACACGGTAAGTGGCGAGGCAAATGGGCAAGCCTCTTAATGTGTGGCCCCTGATCACCTAGCAGTAAATAGCTACGGGATGTAACTCGAGGGGTTGTGGCCTCACTTTCCCGGTGTGTGGAGTGTGTTGTGGTCTATGAGTTCTGAGCTCGCCCGTAATGGGGAAGACTGGCTGGGTGACCATCAGGCGAACGAGATGAATCACACACACACACACACACACACACTGAAACTGATCCTGAGAGAAGAATATGACATTCGAAGCACAAGATGGCATAGTAAAAAGCTGAGAAAAGGAAGATGTCTGAGAGATGTTAAAAAATATAGTTTCCCACAAAGATGTATTGAGACGTGGAACAGTTTAAATGAAGTAGTGTCTGCAACGAGTGTGCATACTTTTAAAGTAAGATTGGATAAGTGTAGATATGGAGACAGGGCCACACGAGCATAAAGCCCAGGCCCTGTAAAACTACAACTAGGTAAATACAACTAGGTAAATACACACACACACACACACACACACACACACACACACACACACACACACACACACACACACACACACACACACACACACACACACACACATTCACAATGGGATAAACAGTTACATTAATTTATTTGCTGATGATGCAAAGTTGCTAAGAGTTATCAAAACCCAGGAGGACTGTTTGCTGTTACAGGAAGATATAAACAAAATCTATGAGTGGAGTAAGAAGTGGAAATTGGAGTTCAATGCCAAGAAATGTCACGTAATGGAACTAGAAAGGAGCAAAAGAAGACCAGTATGGAACTATTTGATGGGAGAGGAATAGATAATGAAGACTAAAGAAGAAAAAGATCTGGGAGTGACTATACAGGAAAATCTTCAACCTCGAAAAATGCTTAAGCAAGATGTTTGGATTATCATATAAAATGTTGACCAATATAAGAGTGGCATTTCAATTCATGGACAAAGATATGATGAAAAAAATCGTCACAAGCATGATACGCCCAGAACTGGAATATGCAGCTGTGGTGTGGTCTCCGAGCTCTAAAATAGATATAAGAAGATTAGACCAGATACAGAAGATTGCTACAAAGATGGTGCCAGAACTAAAGGACCTAACATATGAAAAAAAATCGTCACAAGCATGATACGCCCAGAACTGGAATATGCAGCTGTGGTGTGGTCTCCGAGCTCTAAAATAGATATAAGAAGATTAGACCAGATACAGAAGATTGCTACAAAGATGGTGCCAGAACTAAAGGACCTAACATATGAAGAACAACTGAAGGAAATGGGACTACCAACCTTACAAGATAGAAAAGAATGAGGAGACCTAACAACAATGTACAAGGCAGTCATTGGCATTGAAAAGATAGACAAGGAAGACCTGGTGCTGGTGACAGAAGAAGATAAAAGGACAAGAGGTCATGTAAAGATCAGGATGAGACAGTGTGTGAGGGATGTTGGAAAATACAGTTTTCCACACAACGGTGGAGAAGTGGAATGCATTGAATAATGAAGTTGCTACAGCACATGATGTGCATAACTTTAAGGAAAAATTGGATAAATGGAGATGTGGAGACAGGACACTATGAGCCCCACTCGAACCCTGTACAATACAACTAGGTAAATACACACACCTTCACTTCATTCCTTCACTCCTACCTTCACTACACAGCCAACAACTTCCTCTCTCCCTCACCCACTCCTGTCCCTCACCCACACCCACTCACCTACTTCCCCGCTCCTCCCACAGATTGTCTACATAGCTCCCATGAAGGCGTTAGCTGCTGAAATGGCAAGGAACTTCTCCAAGCGCCTGGAACCACTCGGCCTCAAAGTCAGGAGCTTACTGGGGACATGCACCTCACCAAGCCAGAGATCATGGCCACTCACATGATCATCACCACGCCGGAGAAATGGGACGTCACCACCCGCAAGCCTGGTAGGTGGTGTTAGGGTGGTGTTGTGGTGTGTTTTATTATTTTTGTGGTTGTTTTAGTGGTGTGTGTGTATTTTACCTATTTGTATTTACTTATTTGTGATTACAGGGCCTGAGCCGTAGCTCTCTATGTCCTGTCTCCTTGTCCAATTTTTCCTTCATTTGACTGACACTCGCCACACACACCACATTCACGCTCAGTTTGTTCCATGCATCAATGCTCCGATACGGGAAGCTATACTTCTTGATGTCGCTCGTGCAGGAATCCTTCAGTATTTTCTTTGGGTGTCCTCTTAGGTAATTACTGGATGCCATCGTGATCAGGTTCTCCCTATCCAATATGTCCACTCCATGTACTATTTTGAACATTGTTATCATATCCCCTCTGACTCTTCTTTCTTCCAACATGCTTAATTCCAGCCTATTTAACCTCTCCTCATACGGTACCTCCTTAAAGTCTGGTATCATTCTTGTTGCTAACCTCTGCACTCTTTCCAGTTTCTTGACATGTTTCTTCATGTGTGGTGACCAAATTACTGATGCATATTCCAACTGTGGCTTTATCAGGGTGGTCAATATTTTCTTTATCATGTTTCCGTCCAGGTAATTAAATGCCCATCCTGTACTTTGGAGCATGCTGTAAGTTTTTCAAAATATTCTATTAATGTGCTTTTCTGGAGACAGATTACTCTGTACAGTCACTCCCAAGTCTTTTTCTTCACTGACTTCAATTACAGTCTTCCCCCCCAGCTGGTAGTCTTTATATGGTCTATATTTACTTCTACCCATTCTCATTACACAGCTTTTGTTGGTATTGAATTCCATTTGCCACGTGTGTGTGTGTGTGTGTGTGTGTTTTCACTGTTTGATCTGCTGCAGTCTCTGACGAGACAGCCAGACGTTACCCTACGGAGCGAGCTCAGAGCTCATTATTTCCGATCTTCGGATAGGCCTGAGACCAGGCACACACCACACACCGGCACAACAAGGTCACAACTCCTTGATTTACATCCCGTACCTACTCACTGCTAGGTGAACAGGGGCTACACGTGAGGAGACACACCCAAATATCTCCACCCGGCGGGAATCAACCCGGTCCTCTGGTTTGTGAAGCCAGCGCCTAACCACTGAGCTACCGGGTGTGTGTGTGTGTGTGTGTGTGTGTGTGTGTGTGTGTGTGTGTGTGTGTGTGTGTGTGTGTTAAGGGGGATTTGTTTTTGGTGTTGTGGTGTTGTGATGGTGTAGGAAATCTCTCTTTTTCTTGTTTTTTAAGGGGTTTATTTTGGTGTTGTGGTGTTGTGTTAGATCAGTGTTTCTCAACCTTTGTTGGTTGGCAGCGCACTAAAGACATGTTTTTGATTTGGCGACGCACCATCTCTTTAGTTTCATAATTAATTAACCTTTTACTCCTTCACGGACGGTGTGTTAACCATAATATCTCAGTTACACAATATTATTGATAAAATAATAGGTAAAAATAAACAGCAGGAAACAGTGTGTACTGTAAATAAACTATTATTACAAAAAATACATACCTTATCAATGAGACACCTGTGCCTGCCTGGATTTACATATCCTCTCTATGTTGGGAGGGACAGTTGAGACACTCTCATTTCCTCTTCAACAGAAAGCAAGTTTACTCAGGGACTTAATACCAAATACTTCAATTTTTAATACCAGATTCACTTTTTCAATACCAAACTAATGATAAAGCATGTTTTCGTAGTTTTATATTAGTACCTGTGAGTTGTATGACTTGCATGAGACGCTTAAATCTCGAAACAAGTGTGGCAACCGGAGGTTTTGAGAGAGGAGGAACAGGGAGGGACAGCCTGGAAGGATATGAAAATAGTTGTCGTGGTCGCTATCTGGTCGGCGTGGCCGTAACTAATGACTATTTATTCAAGCCTTATAATGGTAATCCTGGCGTCTCGGGTCAGCTGGGTGACGTTGAAAACAGAATGATGCAGTACTGGCAAAATTCACCCTGAACGTTCCGACTCAGATAAGAAAAACATTAATTAAACTTTTAATTACTACTTGCTTACTTTTATGGTAGCTCAGGAATGCTAGCTGACTGCACCTCTGATGGACGGGTACAGGACGTGTCCGAGTACTCATGGCGACTTATGTGATTGTGGTGGTTGAGAAACACTGTGTTAGATGCTGTTTTATTCTTTCTTGTCCCAGTGATGTGTGGTGATGTGTGGTGGTGGTGTTTGGTTGTTGTGGTGAGTCATAGAGTATGTGGTTAGTTGTGGTGATGCAAAAAAGTGGTAGTGGTGGTTTGGTGTGGTGTTGTGATGTGAGTGGTGAGGTGTGGTGATCTTGTGGTGTTTGAGTGTTTTTTTTGTTTGTGTGTGTTTATTGGTGTGTTGTGGTGATGTAGTAATGGTGGTTGCAATGGTGGTGATGATGATTATTTTTACTGTATCTCTTATTCCTCCTCCATTTCCTCCTCTTTCTTCTTTTTATTCATACTTTCCATTTTTCCTTCCTTTTCTCTCTTTTCTCTTCATTCATTCTTTTTTCTAGTTTTCTACACCACCACCACCACCACCACCACCACCACCACCACCACCACCACCACCACCACCACCACCACCACCACCACCACTACTACTACTACTACTACTACTACTACTACTACTACTACTACTACTACTACTACTACTACTATGCCCTCTTCCCATAAATGTAATTCCTCTTCTTCCCATAAATGTAATTCCTCTTCTTCCCTCCCCCCCAACCACCACCACCACCACCATTCCCTCCTGCAGGTGACACACAGCTGGCCCAGTTGGTGAAGCTGCTGATTATTGATGAGGTCCATTTGCTGCATGGTGACCGTGGACCCGTGCTGGAGACTCTGGTGGCAAGGACTCTGAGGATGGTGAGCCTGAGGGTAGCGGGAGTGGGTGGGAGTGGCTGGAAGTAGCTTGGATTGACTGGAAGTGGCTGGGAGTGACTTAAGATTAACTGGGAGTGGCTGGGAGTAACTAAGATAAGCTGGGAGTGGTTGAGATTGACTGTGAGTGGCTGGGAGTAACTAAGATTAAATGGGAGTGACTGGGATTGACTGGGAGGGGTTGGGATTGACTGGGAGTGATAGGGAGTGACTAAGATTAACTGGGAGTGACTGGGAGGGGTTGGGATTGACTGGGACTGGCTGGGAGTGACAGGGAGTGATGAGCATTGGATGAGGATGCCTAATAATGATTGGAAGTGACTGAGGAAAGTGGTGAATGACTGGGAGTGGTTGGGAGTGACTAGGAGTGGCTGAGAGTGACTTCAAATTCATTGGGAGTGACTAGGAATGGATAGGAGGAGTGATATGAGTGAGAAAGTGGATAGGAAGCAGATGGGAGATGGTGTGAGTGAGTAATTGTGGATAGAAATGGCTAGGAGGTACTGTGAGTGAGTGAGGGTGGACAGAAGTGGATAGAAGATGCTGTGAGTGAGTGAGGGTGGACAGAATTGGATAGGAGATGCTGAGTGAGTGAGGGTGGACAGAAGTGGATAGATGGTATAAAGGAGTGAGAGTGAACAGAAATAGATAGAGGTGCTGTGAGTAAGTGAATAAGAAGTGGATAGGAGGTACCATGAATGAGTAAAATTAAATACAAGTGGATAGGAGAAGCTGTGAGAATGGAGAAACAAGATTACACACAGTACCAAAGCAAACACAGCTGCAATACTAAGGTACTCAGAAGCACACAGCCTTACCTTTCTCTAACCATTGCTTCATCCTGCAGGTCGAATCTCAGCAGTCTATGATAAGAATTGTGGGTCTGTCTGCCACCCTGCCCAACTATATTGACGTAGCCACCTTCCTACGTGTCAATCCATACGAGGGGCTGTTCTATTTTGATGGGTGAGGCTGACGGCTGTGTGTGTGTGTGTGTGTGTGTGTGTGTGTGTGTGTGTGTGTGTGTGTGTGTGTGTTTTCATGTATTGGTGCAAATCTTTCTTTAATTTTTTTTTATGGTAATTTTGTTGTTATTCATTGCTAGTTTTGTTTATTTGTTGGTCAGTCAATCAGTTAGTTGGTCAGTCAGTTAGTCATTCACTCAGTTAGTCAGTCATTCAGTTTGTCAGTTAGTCAGTCAGTCGGTCATTCAGTTTGTCAGTTGGTTAGCCAGTTAGGAAGTTGGTCAGTCAGTCAGTCATTCAATTAGTCAGTCAGTCAGTCAGTCAGTCAGTTAGTCATTCAGTTAGTTTAGTTAGAATTCAGTTAGTCAGTCAGTCAGTCAGTCATTCAGTTAGTCAATTGGTCAGTCAGTCAGTCAGTCAGTTATTCATTCAGTTAGTCAGTTAGTCAGTCAGTTAGTTAGTCATTCAGTCAGTCAGTTGGTCAGTCAGTTAGTCATTCAGTCAGTCATTCAGTTAGTCAGTCAGTCAGTCAGTCAGTCAGTCAGTCAGTCAGTCATTCAGTTAGTCAGTTGATCAATCAGTCAGTCAGTCTCATTCATTCATTCATTCATTCACTCACTTACTCCTTACCGTACTCACTCACTCACTCACTCTCTCACCCTAACCTAACCTCACCTCATTTCACTTCACTTCACTCCACCTTTTTCATTTTACTTCATTTACTTAACTCAACTCAACCC
>NC_059260.1:5903888-5976388 GCF_017591435.1 Portunus trituberculatus | reverse complement strand
ACACCCTTTAATCCTACTCCTATCCAAACCAACTCTCTAAACCTCCTCCAAACCTCTAGACACATCCTAAACACTCTTTAATCCTACTCCTATCCAAACTAACTCTCTGAACTTTCCTTGAACCTTTTACACACCATGTAAATCCTCCTTGATCCTCCGCAGGGCACTGAGATCTATGACTCCAAGCACGGGACAATGGTGGACCTGGGAATTCTGGATGTGCTGCAGATCTTTGGTCGTGCGGGGCGGCCTCAGTTCGACAAGAGTGGTCATGGGACGATTATTACAAGCCATGAGAAGCTGGCCCACTACCTGTCCCTCCTCACCAACCAGTACCCCATCGAAAGCTCCTTCATTAACCACCTGGCTGATAATCTGAATGCTGAGGTGTGTGTGTGTGTGTGTGTGTGTGTGTGTGTGTGTGTGTGTGTGTGTGTGTGTGTGTGTGTGTGTGTATTTACCTATTTGTATTTACCTATTTGTGTATTATAGGGCCCGAGCTAAGCTCTCTGTGTCCTGTCTCCTTGTCCATTCCTGTCATGTCTCTCTTTCATCTGATTGACACACACCGCGTCAACGACATCACTGCTCAGTTTATTCCACTTATCAATACTACGATGCGGGAAACTGTATTTTCTCACGTCATTTAGACATGTCTTTTATTAATTTTTTTTCATGTCCCCGGAGATTATTACTTGTGGTTACTTTTATCAACTCTCTGTCCAATATGTCAATCTTGTTCACCAATTTATACATAGTTATCATGTCTCCTCTTGTTCTTCTCTCTTCTAATGTGGTCAGCCCCAGTTTCCTCAGTCTTTCCTCATAGTCTAACTCCCTGAGTCCTGGTACCATCCTTGTTGCCAGCCTCTGTACCCTTTCCACCTTCTTCACATTTTTCTTCATATGCAGTGACCAGACACAAGCTGCATATTCTAACTGGGGTCTTATTAAGGTACATAATATCTTCTTCATCATTCCTTCATCTAGGTAGAGGAATGCAAGGCCAATATTTTGAAGCATGTTATATGTTTTCCCAAATATCTTGTTAATGTGTTTCTCCGGTGACAAAGTGTTTTGCACGGTTACTCCTAAGTCTTTCACCTCATTGGTCTCTTTAATTTTCTCATCACCCAGCCTGTAATCCCAGTTTTGTCTGTATCTACTTTTTCCCATTTTCATAACATGGCTCTTGTTTATATTAAATTCCATCTGCCACTCTTTACTCCACTCATATATTTTATCAAGACCTTCCGTGTAGCTTGTTACAATCTTCCACATTCTTTACTCTCCTCATAATTTTAGTATTGTCCGCAAACATGTTCATGTAACTGTCAATTCCTACTGGCATATCATTAACATAAATCAAAAACATGATGGGACCAAGCACTGACCCTTGTGGAACTCCACTGGTTACCTTCTTCCACTCGGACTTCCTTCCTCTCACCACTGTTCTCATTTTTCTTCCCACTAAGTAATTTTCCATCCATTTTGCTAGTTTATCATTTACTCCTCCAATCTTCTTTAGTTTCCACATCAGTCTATTGTGTGGCACTTTATCAAAGGCCTTTCTCAAGTCCAATTAGATAGCATCCACCCATCTCTCTTTATGTTTTAGTATGTCAGTCACTCTTGAATAAAAACATAATGAATTGGATATGCACGATCTTCCTTTTCTGAAACCAAACTGTCTTTCCCTCAGAATGTTTTCACTTTCTAGATACTCACTCCACTTAGCTTTAATTATTTCTTCACATACCTTGCACAGTATACTAGTCAACGATACTGGTCTATAATTTAACGGTGTGTGTGTGTGTTTGTGTTTGTGTTTGTGTGTGTGTGTGTACGCTTTATCCTTTCCTTCCTTCCTCTTCTTTTTCTTCTTTTTCTTGTTCTTCCTCTTTCTCTTCCTCTTTTTCTTCTTCCTCTTTCTCTTTCTCTTTCTCTTCTCTTCTTCTTCTTCTTCTTCTTCTTCTTCTTCTTCTTCTTCTTCTTCTTCTTCTTCTTCTTCTTCTTCTTCTTCTTCTTCTTCTTCTTTTCTTTTCTTTTCTTTTTCTTTTTTCTTTTCTTTTCTTTTCTTTTCTTTTCTTTTCTTTTCTTTTCTTTTCTTTTCTTTTCCTCCTCCTCCTCCTCCTCCTCCTCCTCCTCCTCCTCCTCCTCCTCCTCCTCCTCCTCCTCCTCCTCCTCCTTCACAAAAGCAAGTAGCATTGTGTGTGTGTGTGTGTGTGTGTGTGTGTGTGTGTGTGTGTGTGTGTGTGTTTATGTATTAATTTATTTATCTATTTTATTTCATTTTAATGTATATTTTTTGTCTGAGTTAGTTGTTCAATTGTTTCTATGTTTTTATGAGAGTTTAAGCTGAAAACACACACTCTCTCTCTCTCTCTCTCTCTCTCTCTCTCTCTCTCTCTCTCTCTCTCTCTCTCTCTCTCTCTCTCTCTCTCTCTCTCTCTCTCTCTCTCTCTCTCTCTCTCTCTCTCTCTCTCTCTCTCTCTCTCTCCACAGGTTGCTCTGGGCACAGTGACCAATGTGGAGGAGGCGGTGGAGTGGATGAGCTACACCTATCTGTTTGTACGGATGCGGAAAAACCCACAGGTGAGACACACACACACACACACACACACACACACACACACACACACACACACACACACACACACACACACACACACACCCAACATAAATGGAGTGATATCGGGGATTTTAGAACTCAACGATTACTTGAGGGACAAGAACCCAGATATTGTGGGTCTTACTGAAACAAAACTGAGAGAGGGAGAAGACCTGATGAAGGTTGGAGAAGGGAAATATAACGTTTGGAAAAGAAATAGAGTAGGTAAGATGGGAGGAGGAGTGATGTTGCTGGTTAAAAAGATATAAAGGTGGATCAAGTGAAAAAGGTATGGGAAAGGCAGAAGTGCTAAAGATCAGAGCAGAAACTAATGAAGGAAAAAGAGGCACTACATAGTGGTGTACGTACCACCTAAGACAAATGCATGGTCAGTACAGGAATATGAAGAAATGATAAGTGATACAGGAACATGTCTGGAAGAAATGTTGGGTGGCTGTGAACGAACTATAATGATGGGAGATTTTAATTGTAAAGAGGTGTGTTGGGAGGACTGGTCAATGGAAGGATCAGAGACAACATGGGAAATACACTATTGACACTGGCAATGGAAAATGTGTTAACTCAGTGGGTCAAAGAAGATACTAGGTTTGGAGGAGAGGGAGCATCGTCAAGACTGGACTTGGTCTTTAGTACAGAGCCAATGGTCATTGAGGAGATGAGGGTGGAGTGCCCTTTAGCAAAGAGTGATCATGCAGTTTTGGAGTTCAAGGTGATAGACGAAGAGAAATCTAGAAGAAATGAAGAATATAAAGTGGGAAGATGGAATTATGCCAAGACAGATTTTGGAAACCTAAAGAAATTCTTTCAAGAGACAAATTGGATGAAATTCAAGAGTGCTAAGGAGCAAATGAAAAGTGGAAGGAATTTATAAAAATATACAAAGAAGGTGAGAAAAATTTGTACCAATAAGACAACATAGAGAAGTTGGAAAGCAGGACTGGTTTAACGATAGATGTGAAAAGGCTAGAACAAGAAAAGAGGATGCATGGAAGAGGTGGAGAAGGAAAAGACGGATTAAGCAGTGGAAAGTTACAAAAGAGCAAGAAATGAATATGTGTTGATTAGAAGAGAAGAAAGAAAGAAACAAGAAAAGGATATAATTGATAAATGTAAAGACCAACCAAGGCTTTTTTACAGACATGTGAACAACAACATCAAAAATAGAGAAAGTATTGAAAGTTTAGAAGTAAATGGAGTATACAGTGAAGATCCCAGGAAATGGCAGAGGCTATGAATGGATGCTTTCGGAAGGTATTCACAAAGGAGACTGCTTTTGACAAACCACTGGTAATGGAACAGAAAGGGATTATGAAGGAGTTTCAAGTAACGGTGGAGGAGATCAAGAACATGATGGGGAGTTTAGAAGTGAGAAAAGCTGTGGGACCTGATGGGGTATCAGGATGGATTTTAAGAGAATGCAGGAGCAATTGGCAGAAAAAGTTTGTGAAGTAATTGATGCCTCATTAAGGGAAGGCGTAGTGCCCCAAGACTGGAAAAGAGCTAACATTGTCCCAATCTATAAATCAGGTAACAAGAGAGACCCATTGAACTATAGACCAGTGTCACTTACAAGTGTGGTAGCTAAGATGTGTGAGAGGGTGGTGAAGACTAGATGGACAGACTTCTTGGAGAAAATGACATACTTTGTGAGTGTCAATTTGGTTTTAGGAAAGGGCGTTCATGCACGACAAACCTGATATGTTACTATTCGAGGGTGATAGATGTAATACAGGAAAGAGATGGTTGGGCTGATGGAATATATCTGGATTTAAAAAAGGCCTTTGATAAGGTACCACACCAGAGACTGATCTGGAAACTTGAAATGGTAGGAGGAGTGCATGGCAGTTTACTAAAATGGATGGAAGACTTTTGGTAGGAAGAGAAATGAGAACAATAATTAAGGACAGACCATCAGAATGGGGATTGGTGGAGAGTGGAGTTCCACAGGGATCAGTGTTGGCACCAGTAATGTTCGCAGTCTACATAAATGACATGGTGGATGGGGTGTCCAGTTATGTGAGCCTATTTGCAGACGATGCAAAATTGTTACGAAAAGTGAGATGTGACAAAGATTGCGAACTACTCCAGGAAGACTTGGACAGAATATGGAAATGGAGCTGTACATGGCAAATGGAGTTCAACACGACAAAATGCAAGAAAATAGAGTTTGGCAAGAGTGAAAGAAGAATCAGGAGTATGTACAAGATAGGAAATGAAGACATAAAACCAGTCATGAAGAAAAGACCTTGGGGTGACAATTACCAATGACCTATCGCCAGAGAGACATATAAACAAAATAATTGGAGAAGTATTGAACTTATTGAGGAACATAAGAGTGGCGTTCGATATCTAGATGAAGAAATGATGAAGAAAATAATTACTGCAATGATAAGACCGAGGCTTGAATATGCAACAATACAGTGGGCTCCGAACTTAAAGAAACACATAAGGAAACTAGAGAAAGTACAGAGGGCTGCAACGAAAATGGTGCCTGACTTAAGAGATTTGACTTATGAAGACAGACTGAAAAGAATGCAACTTCCAACCCTGGAAAACAGAAGAGAAAGGGGAGACCTGATAGCAATATACAGAGTGATGATTGGCATGGAAAAATGGATAGGGAAGATCTGTGTATGTGGAATGGAAGAATGTCGAGAGGGCATGGGAAAAACTAAAATGGCCACTTATAGGAGAGATGTGAAAAAATATAGCTTCCCTCATAGAAGGGTGGAAGCATGGAATAGTTTAGACGTGGAAGTGGTCAACGCAAGGAATATTCATGATTTTAAGAAAAAGCTGGACATTAATAGATATGGAGACGGGACAACACGAGCATAGCTCTTTTCCCGTATGTTACAATTAGGTAAATACAATTAGGTAAATACACACACACACAGCCGTGAACTCGAAAGATGAATCAGACTTCACAGGATTTCAAGGAATAATGGAGAAGAGCGCTTATGTGAAGAAAATTCTGGAGTTGGAAGGTAAAATTGAAAAACTGTTTGAAAAGTATGGGGGCCTGGAAACGAGTTATGACAATGTAATGAAAGAGTGTGCCGATATGAAGAAGGAAAATGAAGTACTGAAAGAGGAAGTTAAGCTAATTAAAGTGAATTGCGAAAAATGTGGAGAATCTCTAGGAAAAGTGATGGAGAAGCAGGCTGAATGGAAAAAAGTCAGGAAGTGGAAAGAAAGGAGGTAAATTACAAAGTTGCAAGTCTGGAAAAGGAAATCAAAGAGTCTGGGAGAAAACTTTGGGCCTTGCTGAAATTATAGATCAACAGATCATAGAAGAGAAGATTGCTGAGAAAGTGGTGAAGGTTATTAAATCAAATGAGACATTGGTGAGGAAACTGTAGACAAAAGAGATGTGTGGTGATATTTGGTGTGGAGGAGGATAAGACACCGAGTAAAATGGAGAGAGAAAAACATAAAAAGGTGATAAATAATATCATTAATGTGGTGCAGGAGGAGGAAAAGACCTAGTACAAGAAATAGAGGACTTCCATAGAATTGGAAAGTTCACAAGAGAAGGTATGAGGCCAATAAGAATCAAACTTAAGTCACAAAAGGATGTAGATGAATTGGTGGAGAAGTCATGGAGGCTAGCCCAGCAGGAAACAACAAGGAAGATTTGGTTGAGAAGAGATCTCGGTGAAAAGGAAAGAGAAATGTTAAATGAGTTGAGAAAGGAGGCTTTGAAAAAAATGAAGAGAGGACAGAAGAGGAGAAGAAAGAGTTTTTCTGGAGAATCTTGGATATGAGACTGAGGAAGTGGTTCATAACCCAGAAAAGTACAGCAAGAAAGGACTAAAGAAACTTACGTATGAGCGGAATGTAATGTATTCCAACATAAATGGAGTGATATCGGGATTTTAGAACTCAACGATTACTTGAGGACAAGAACCCAGATATTGTGGGTCTTACTGAAACAAAACTGAGAGAGGAGAAGACCTGATGATGGTTGGAGAAGGAAATATAATGTTTGGAAAAGAAATAGAGTAGGTAAGATGGGAGGAGGAGTGATGTTGCTGGTTAAAAAGATATAAAGGTGGATCAAGTGAAAGAAGGTATGGGAAAGGCAGAAGTGCTAAAGATCAGAGCAGAAACTAATGAAGGAAAAAGAGGCACTACATAGTGGTGTACGTACCACCTAAGACAAATGCATGGTCAGTACAGGAATATGAAGAAATGATAAGTGATACAGGAACATGTCTGGAAGAAATGTTGGGTGGCTGTGAACGAACTATAATGATGGGAGATTTTAATTGTAAAGAGGTGTGTTGGGAGGACTGGTCAATGGAAGGATCAGAGACAACATGGGAAATACACTATTGACACTGGCAATGGAAAATGTGTTAACTCAGTGGGTCAAAGAAGATACTAGGTTTGGAGGAGAGGGAGCATCGTCAAGACTGGACTTGGTCTTTAGTACAGAGCCAATGGTCATTGAGGAGATGAGGGTGGAGTGCCCTTTAGCAAAGAGTGATCATGCAGTTTTGGAGTTCAAGGTGATAGATGAAGAGAAATCTAGAAGAAATGAAGAATATAAAGTGGGAAGATGGAATTATGCCAAGACAGATTTTGGAAACCTAAAGAAATTCTTTCAAGAGACAAATTGGATGAAATTCAAGAGTGCTAAGGAGCAAATGAAAAGTGGAAGGAATTTATAAAAATATACAAAGAAGGTGAGAAAAATTTGTACCAATAAGACAACATAGAGAAGTTGGAAAGCAGGACTGGTTTAACGATAGATGTGAAAAGGCTAGAACAAGAAAAGAGGATGCATGGAAGAGGTGGAGAAGGAAAAGACGGATTAAGCAGTGGGAAAGTTACAAAAGAGCAAGAAATGAATATGTGTTGATTAGAAGAGAAGAAAGAAAGAAACAAGAAAAGGATATAATTGATAAATGTAAAGACCAACCAAGGCTTTTTACAGACATGTGAACAACAACATCAAAAATAGAAAGTATTGAAAGTTTAGAAGTAAATGGAGTATGCAGTGAAGATCCCAGGAAATGGCAGAGGCTATGAATGGATGCTTTCGGAAGGTATTCACAAAGGAGACTGCTTTTGACAAACCACTGGTAATGGAACAGAAAGGGATTATGAAGGAGTTTCAAGTAACTGTGGAGGAGATCAAGAATATGATGGGGAGTTTAGAAGTGAGAAAAGCTGTGGGACCTGATGGGGTATCAGGATGGATTTTAAGAGAATGCAGGGAGCAACTGGCAGAAAAAGTTTGTGAAGTAATTGATGCCTCATTAAGGGAAGGTGTAGTGCCCCAAGACTGGAAAAGAGCTAACATTGTCCCAATCTATAAATCAGGTAACAAGAGAGACCCATTGAACTATAGACCAGTGTCACTTACAAGTGTGGTAGCTAAGATGTGTGAGAGGGTGGTGAAGAATAGATGGACAGACTTCTTGGAGAAAAATGACATACTTTGTGAGTGTCAATTTGGTTTTAGAAAAGGGCGTTCATGCACGACAAACCTGATATGTTACTATTCGAGGGTGATAGATGTAATACAGGAAAGAGATGGTTGGGCTGATGGAATATATCTGGATTTAAAAAAGGCCTTTGATAAGGTACCACACCGGAGACTGATCTGGAAACTTGAAATGGTAGGAGGAGTGCATGGCAGTTTACTAAAATGGATGGAAGACTTTTGGTAGGAAGAGAAATGAGAACAATAATTAAGGACAGACCATCAGAATGGGGCTTGGTGGAGAGTGGAGTTCCACAGGGATCAGTGTTGGCACCAGTAATGTTCGCGGTCTACATAAATGACATGGTGGATGGGGTGTCCAGTTATGTGAGCCTATTTGCAGGCGATGCAAAATTGTTAAGAAAAGTGAGATGTGACAAAGATTGCGAACTACTCCAGGAAGACTTGGACAGAATATGGAAATGGAGCTGTACATGGCAAATGGAGTTCAACACGACAAAATGCAAGAAAATAGAGTTTGGCAAGAGTGAAAGAAGAATCAGGAGTATGTACAAGATAGGAAATGAAGACATAAAACCAGTCATGAAGAAAAAGACCTTGGGGTGACAATTACCAATGACCTATCGCCAGAGAGACATATAAACAAAATAATTGGAGAAGTATTGAACTTATTGAGGAACATAAGAGTGGCGTTCGTATATTTAGATGAAGAAATGATGAAGAAAATAATTACTGCAATGATAAGACCGAGGCTTGAATATGCAACAATACAGTGGGCTCGAACTTAAAGAAACACATAAGGAAACTAGAGAAAGTACAGAGGGCTGCAACAAAAATGGTGCCTGACTTAAGAGATTTGACTTATGAAGACAGACTGAAAAGAATGCAACTTCCGACCCTGGAAAACAGAAGAGAAAGGGGAGACCTGATAGCAATATACAGAGTGATGATTGGCATGGAAAAATGGATAGGGAAGATCTGTGTATGTGGAATGAAAGAATGTCGAGAGGGCATGGGAAAAAACTATAAATGGCCACTTATAGGAGAGATGTGAAAAAATATAGCTTCCCTCATAGAAGGGTGGAAGCATGGAATAGTTTAGACGTGGAAGTGGTCAACGCAAGGAATATTCATGATTTTAAGAAAAAGCTGGACATTAATAGATATGGAGACGGAACAACACGAGCATAGCTCTTTTCCCGTATGTTACAATTAGGTAAATACAATTAGGTAAATACACACACACACACACACACACATATATGGACAAAGAAATGATGAAGAAATTTATAAGTACTAAAATAAGACCTAGATTGGAATATGCAGGAGTTGTGTGGACTTCCCATAAAAAGAAACACATAAGGAAATTGGAGAGACTACAAAAAATGGCTACAAGAATGGTTCCAGAATTTAAAGGGATGACATATGAGGAGAGACTAAAGGCTATGGATCTACCAACCTTGGAACAGAGAAGAGAGAGAGAGGGGATCTGATACAAGTTTATAAATTGATTAACGAAATGGATCAAGTGGATAATGAGAAACTAATCCTGAGAGAAGAATATGACATTAGAAGCACAAGATTGCATAGTAAGAAACTGAGGAAGGGAAGATGTCTGAGAGATGTTAAAAATTTAGTTTCCCAAAGATGTGTTGAGACTTGGAACAGTTTGAGTGAGGAAGTGGTGTCAGCAAAGAGTGTACATAGTTTTAAAGAAAAATTGGATAAGTGTAGATAAGGAGACGGGGCCACACGAGCATAAAGCCCAAGCCCTGTAAAACTACAACTAGGTAAATACACACACACACACACACACACACACACACACACACACACACACATACGGCCGGGTGGAGATATTTGGGTGTGTCTCCTTTCAGCTCAGTGGTTAGAGTGCTGGCCCAAGATCGGAAATAATGAGCTCTGAGCTCGCTCCGAGGTACTGTCGCGTCAGAGACTGATCAAACAGTCCCGGCCGGGCCGGGTGGAGATATTTGGGTGTGTCTCCTTTCACGTGTAGCCCCTGTTCACCTAGCAGTGAGTAGGTACGGGATGTAAATCAAGAAGTTGTGACCTTGTTGTCCCGGTGTGTGGTGTGTGCCTGGTCTCAGGCGTATCCGAAGATCGGAAATAATGAGCTCTGAGCTCGTTCTTTAGGGTAACATCTGGCTGTCTCGTCAGAGACTGCAGCAGATCAAACAGTGAATCACACACACACACACACACGCGTAGTGTAGTGGTTAGCACGCTCGATTCACAATCGAGAGGGCCAGGTTCGAGTCCTGGCACGGCGAGGCAAATGGGCAAGCCTCCTAATGTGTAGCCCCTGTTCACCTAGCAGTAAATAGGTACGGGATGTAACTCGAGGTGTTGTGGCCTCGCTTTCCCGGTGTGTGGAGTGTGTTGTGGTCTCAGTCCTACCCGAAGATCGGTCTATGAGCTCTGAGCTCGCTCCATAATGGGGAAGACTGACTGGGTGGCCAGCAGGCGACTGAGATGAATTACACACACACACACACACACACACACACACACACACACACACACACACACACACACACACACACACACACACACACACACACACACACACACACACGGCCTGGTAGCTCAGTGGTTAGAGCGCTGGCTTCACAAGCCAGATGACCGGGGTTCGATTCCTCGGCCGGGTGGAGATATTTGGGTGTGTCTCCTCACGTGTAGCCCTGTTCACCTAGCAGTGAGTAGGTACAGGATGTAAATCGAGGAGTTGTGATCTTGTTGTCCCGGTGTGTGGTGTGTGCCTGGTCTCAGACCTATCCTAAGATAGGAAATAATGAGCTCTGAGCTCGTTCCATAAGGTAACGTCTGGCTGTCTCGTCAGAGACTGCAGCAGATCAAACAGTGAATCACACACACACACACACACACACACACACACACACACACACACACACACACACACACACACACACACACACACACACACACAGGCCCTGTAAAACTACAACTAGGTAAATACACACACACACACACACACACACACACACACACACACACACACACACACACACACACACACACACACACACACCAGGAAATGCCATGTAATAGAAATGGTTAGAAGTAATAGAAGACCTATGTGGGAATACAAAATGGGAGATTATAATGAAAAGGAGAGAAGAGAAAGACCTGGGAGTGATTATACAAGACACCCTGACTCCAGAAAAACACATAAATGGGTTATTTGCCTCAACATACAAGACACTAACAAACATCAGGGTGGCATTCATTTACATGGACAAGAGTATGATGAAGACCATTACCACTATGATAAGACCTAGACTAGAATATGCAGCAGTGTTGTGGTCACCATACTGGCAGAAAGACATCAGGAAACTAGAAAGAATCCAAAGGACTGCTACAAAGATGGTGCCAGAAATAAATAATCTTCCCTATGACAGAAGACTGAAGGAAATGGAATTACCAACCTTGAAGAATAGACAGGAGAAATGAGACCTAATAACGATGTATAAGTTAGTAAACCGTTTGGAAAAGATAGATAGACAAGATGGAAGATGGAGATAAATGAACAAAAGGACACTCCAAGAAGATCATGAAAAGTCAGTGTTTGTAGGACATTAAAAAGTTTAGTTTTCCACATAGGATGCTGGACATCTGGAACAGATTGAGTGAAGAGATTGTAGTAGAAGCAGAAAGTGTACAAATTTAAGGAAAAGTTGGATAAAAGTAGATATGGAGACAGGTCGCTATGAGCCCCACTCGAACCCTGTAATGTACAACTTGGTAAACTAGGTAAATACTCTCTCTCTCTCTCTCTCTCTCTCTCTCTCTCTCTCTCTCTCTCTCTCTCTCTCTCTCTCTCTCTCTCTCTCTTACAGTTCAAATATCCCTTTCTTTTCTTCTCTTCCTCTCCCTCTTCTCCCCCTTCCAATTTCAACCTCCCCTCTTTTCCCCCTCTCTCCTTCTCCCTTCCCCTCTTCCTTCCCAATTCAAAACTCCACTTTTTTTCTCTACCTCTCCCTCTCCCTCTTCCTCTCCTCCTCCCTTTCCATTCAAACCTTCCTCTTTTCCTCTCTCTTTTTCTTTCACTTCCTCCTTCCTTCTCTCCTTAATTCAACCCCCTCTCCCCTCCCCCCATCAGGTGTACGGTCTGCAGATCAAGGACGCACAGCAGGACCCTTCCCTGGAGGTGTACCGCAAGATGCTCCTCACCACCGCCTCCCGTGCCCTGGACAAGGCAAGGATGGTGCGCTTTGACGAGGCCACCGGCTACCTCCACATCACTGGTATGTCTCGTTCCTGGTGTGTCTGTGTTTGGTTTAGTGTGGACTAGTTGCTTGTGGTATGTCACTTTCTTTACTCTCTCAATCTCCTGTTTCTTCTGTCACTCAATTCAAACTCTTGTCTCCCAATCTTAGTTTTTTCTTTGTTCTCCCAGTCTATATCCTCCCAGTCAGTCCTCACTAACACCCACGTCCTCCCACAGACATGGGCCGCGTTGCCTCACAGTTCTACATCAAGTACGACACAATAGAGGTGTTTAATGAGTTCCTGAAGACAGCTATGAATGAGGCGGACATTCTGGCTCTCGTGTCTCAGAGCTCAGAGTTCATGCAGCTGAAGGTTTGTGTTTATCTGTTTGTGTTCACTTAGTTGTGTATTGCAGAGTTTGAGCAGGTGGTGGTTCAAAGTGTGTGTGTGATTGGTGTGTATGTGTGTGTGTGTGTGTGTGTGTGTGTGTGTGTGTGTGTGTGTGTGTGTGTGTATGTATCATTGAGCAAGTTTGTGGACTTTTTAGTACTTTAGAACTCTTCATTATGTCTCCTAAGGATGTTAGGCATAAGTGAAAGGCCTTAGTTGTGACTTAAAAGATGGAATTGATAAGAAAATTAGAGAAAGAGTGTGTGTGGTGGGGTGTGTTTTGTTGCTGTGGTGTTTCAGTCTATGTGTGTGTTGGTGGTGGTGTGTGATAGGTTGTGGTATGGTGCTGTTGTGTTCTAGAGTATGTGTGTGTGTGATAGGGTGTGTGGCTCATTGTGGTGTGTGTTGTGGTTTTGTTGCTGTGGTGTTTCAGAGTGTGTGTGTGTGTGTGTATTGGTGGTGGTGTGTGTGTGTGTGTGTGTGTGTGTCTGTGTGTGTGTGTGTGTGTAATGATGCGTGGTTGGTGGTGGTATGTTGCTACAGGATTTCAGAGTATGTGTGTGTGATTAGCGCATACCATCCTAAACGTCCTCGCCCTCACTCATCCTCGTGTTCCCTCAGGTGCGTGATGAGGAGATGAATGAGTTGGACGAGCTGCATCATCAGTGTGAGGTGGCGGCGGCGGGCGGTGCGGAGAACATCCATGGCAAGGTGAACATCCTCCTGCAGACACACATCTCCAGGATCCGCGTTGAGGGCTTCTCTCTTGTGTCCGATGTCAACTATGTCACGGAGGTAAGTGTCTGTTTGTCTGTGTGTCTGTGTTGGTCCGACATAGAGAAAAGGTTAGGTTGGTGTAGGTTGTATTAGTGTCTATTTATCTTTCTAATACAGGAAGGTTGGTTCTCTAAATCTGTTTCTGTTTTTGGTGTGGTCTCGTTGGGTTGGGTTAGTTTTTTGTAGGTTAGATTGAATTAGGTTAAGTTGGGTTAGATTAGGTTAGGTTAAGGTTTTTCAAATTTGGGTTAGGTTAGATTAAATTAGGTTAGGTTAGGTTTCTGTTGGGTTTGATTGGGTTAGAATTGTTTAGGTTAGGTTGGGTTTGACCAAGTTTGGTTAGGTGTCTATATGTACATATTTGCATTTTTCTTGTAATGGTTAGGTTAGTTCCTTATATCTAGTTCTTCTGTTGTTTATTAAGTTAAATTAAGTCATTATATTTACATTTTTCTAGTATCAGTTTTTTTTACCATGTGGGCTTTTCACAGGAATTTATGGGCTAAAGAGGATACTTTTGTCTACATTTGCTTATGTTGTGAAATTACCTCAGATCAGTCAGCATGCTCCATTCTCTCTGAAATAAGTTATGCCAGACATTTTCAGTAGTGGAGGTGCCTTATCCAGACACCTTAAAACATCAGTTCAATCTGTATGACCCATGTCTGTATACATCCCTTCCCTCTGTCACCTCTTTGAGACCATAAGCAAGCATGGATGTGAGATGTAAACTACCACAAATCCCAGAAACATAACCACTCACCCATCCACACCACACTAACAGAACTCAGACATGGTTTTATAATTTTTTCTCTTGGTGTCCATCCCTTCCCTCTCTCATCTCTGGGAAACTACATGTATCTTTGTATGTGAGATATAAACACCCACAAATCACTGAAATATAACCACTCACCCAACTCACCCATCTCACTGCACCCCACATCAACAGAACTCAGAGATGTCCATATAGTTTCTCCTTTGATTCTATATACCTTCTCTCTCTCACCTCGTGAAGACCATAAACAAATGTGTCTGTGAGATATAAATCACAAACCACATAAATTAAACCACTCACCCATGCACCGATCCACACCACACCAATAGAACTCAGAGATGGCCATATAGTTTCTTCTCGTAGTGTACATACCTTCCTCTCTCATCGCTTGAAAACTACATGTATCTCTGTATGTGAGATATTAACAGTCACAAACTGCAAAGATAAAACCACTCAGTCATGCACCCATCCACACCACACTAACAGAACTGACAGATGGCTATGTAATTTCTTCTCTTAGTAACATCCATTCTCTCTCCCACCTCTTTAAGACCATAAGCAAATTTGTCTGAGATGTAAACAGCCACAAACCACAAAGATAAAACCGCTCACCCATGCACCCATTTACACCACATGTAACAGAATTCAAAGATGGCCATATTGTTTCTTGTCTTAGTGTTCATCCCTTACTGCTGTCATTTCTTGAAGACCACCTCATGTATCTGTGTATTTGAGGTATATAGAACCACTCACCCATGCACCTGTCCACCCTCACACCAACAGAACTCAGTCCGTATCACCCGCGCACTGTTTGAGATCGTGCTGCACCGAGGCTGGCCGTTGATGGCCGGGCGACTGCTGACCATGGCCAAGATGCTGGAGCTGCAGATGTGGCACTTTGAGTCTCCCATGCGACAGTTCCACCGGCTCACACAGGAGATCGTGGACAAGATTGAGGACCGCAGGTTGACCATTGAGAAGATCAGGGACATGGACTACAAGGAGATTGGTGAGTCAGGGGGGAGGGGGCAGTATGGGCCAGTATGGGGGGAGGGAGTGAGAAGGTAGTTTTGTCAGTGGTGAAGAGGAGTAGATTGTGTGTGTGAGAAGATCAAGAGTAAACATTAACCCTTTCACTTTGATGAGACAATTATCACCACCATATCAACGTATGGAATCTTTATAAACATCTGCAACAGAACTATAGGTGAAAGAGAATAGACCTTGCAGTTTTTACCCAGTTTTAGAGATTGGGTGTGGATGCAGAACAAATAAAGATGTCCCAGAGTGGTAGATAATAAGGGAAAGGTGTGTCAAGTGCCAGTCGGAGTAAAAAATAAATAAATAAAAAAAAAATCCTAGCTCCATCACCCCATTACCCCATCACTGCTGCCCATACCCCACCAGGCAAGATGCTGCGGCATGAGAGGATGGGGCATGAGGTGAAGGCGGCAGCGTGGCAGTTTCCGCTCCTGTCCCTGGAAGCCGTCATTCAGCCCATCACTCGCACCGTCCTCAGGGTCAGACTCACCATTCACCCAGAGTTCACGTGAGTTGCCCTTTATGATTGCCGTTTTCTTTGTCTTCAGTACCTTAAGATATCCTCATAATATATCTATCCAATCTTGAATATTAACTTTATTCTAGCCTTAAGAACCTCCATTAGAACTCTTATTAATCTGCACCACCCTTGTTAGTTGTTACATCTCTTAGTACACCTCAGAACCTTTATTGATCTACATCTCTCTTATTACATCCCTCAGGACACATCAGAACCCCTATTAAACTCTTATCACCCTTGTTACATCCCTCAGGACACTTCAGAATCATTATTAATCTACATACCCTTGTTGCATCACCCTTAAGAGACTTCAGTACCCCTGTCACAACCTTTATATATCTGAGAATAAGAGGTAAAGAATAGATCAATGAAATAAAGTCAGTTACATAGGACACTTCAGTACATCCAGATCTCTTTTTAATGTCTCACTTTACTCTGACCTTCTCCACCCGTGCCATGTCTAGATCAGTAAAGGTAGCTACATCCCTTACAACACTTCAGCACTTCCAGAACTCTTATTAATCTCACACCTTCCCTTGCTTTCTCCACCCGTGCCATGTCTAGATCAATAAAGGTAGCTACATCCCTTACAACACTTCAGCTTTCCAGATCTCTTATTAATGTCTCACTTTACCCTGACGTTTTCCACCCTTGCCATGTCTAGATCAATAAAGTGAGTTACATCCCTTACAATACTTCAGTACCTCCAGATCTCTTATTAATCTCACACCTTCCCTGACTTTCTCCATCCTTGCCATGTCTAGATCAATAAAGTGAGTTACATACCTTTCAACACTTCAGTACCTCCAGAACTTTTATTAGTCTCACTTTACCCTGACCTTCTCCACCCTCACCATGTCTGACCCCCTTGAACCACACACAGGTGGAATGACAAGGTGCACGGCGGACAGGAGAACTACTGGATATGGGTGGAGGATCCGGATACCAACTTTATGTACCATCATGAACAGTTTACAGTCACCAAGAAGCAGGTAAGGCCGTGGTGCTGTGTGTGTGTGTGTGTATGTGTATTTACCTAGTTGTATTTACCTAGTTGTAGTTTTACAGGGCCTGGGCTTTATGCTCGTGTGGCCCCGTCTCCATATCTACACTTTTCCAATTTTTCTTTAAAACTATGCACACTCGTTACTGACACCACTTCTTCACTCAAACTGTTCCAAGTCTCAACACATCTTTGCGAGAAACTATATTTTTTAACATCTCTCAGACATCTTCCCTTCCTCAGTTTTTTACTATGCGATATTGTGTGTGTATGTGTGTGTGTGTGTGTGTGTGTGTGGTGATATTTTTCAGCTCTTATTTCTGTTTGTTATTCCTTGAAGCACAAAAACCAGCCATTACTTCCTGATTTTTTCTTGTAGACTAATTTTTCAGCTCCTTGTTATTTGTTATTTCTTGGAAGCACTGAAAAAAAAGACCATTTATTTTTGTGTAGGTTTATTTTTCAGCTTTTATTTATGTTTGTTATTCCTTGAAGCACACAAAAACCAACTATTTTTTCCTTATTTTTTTTCTAGTAGACTAATTTTTGGTTAACTAACTTTCTAGCTCAATTTTATCTGTTATCCTTAGAAGTACCAAAAACATCCTTCATTTTTCAACCTCTCCCTGCAATCCATCACTCACCCAATCTCTGTCACTCGCCCTCTCCCTTTCACTCTCTCTCTCTCTCCCTGCTACACACTTTCTCTCATTCCTATTTACTCTCCTACACACTCCCTTTCACACTCCTTTTCACTCTCTCGCATCCCTTTTTACTCCTGCATACTCCCTCTTACACTCCTTTTCACTCTTGTACACACTCTCCTTCCCTCACACTCCCTCTCACACTCCCTCTCCCACTTCCTCTCTCACAGCCTCACTTTTACTCCCTCTCTCACTCCGTCTCCCACTCCAGGTAGCACGGCAGGAGGATGCACAGCTGGTGTTCACAATCCCAATCTTCGAGCCAATGCCCAATCAGTACTACATCCGGGCCATCAGTGACAGGTGGCTCAACTGTGAGTCTACCTGTGCCATCAGCTTCAAAAACCTCATCCTGCCTGAACGACACCCTCCGCACACAGGTAAGTGGTGGTAGTGGTGGTGGTGATGGCAGTGGTGGTGGTGAAGTGTTGGTATTTATTTCTTTACATTTTTCCATTTTAATAGTAGTAGTAGTAGTAGTAGTAGTAGTAGTAGTAGTAGTCTAACTTTAATGCAAGTGTTAACCAGTAGTCTCAATCATTCCTACCTTTCTCTGGTAAACTCTGGAACTCCCTCCCATCTTCCTACGACTTGACTTCTTTTTAAGAGGGAAGTTTGAAAACATTTGTCCCTTTATTTCACCTGACCCCAAAGTAACTACAAGGGAACAGCCAAATAAGTAGGTCTCTTTTATTTATTTATTGATTTTTTTTCTTTGTTTCCCTTGGCCAGTTTCCCCTCTTCCATAAAAAAAAAGTATCATTGTCATCATCATCATCATCATCATCATCATCATCATCATCATCATCATCATTACCCACTATATCCCAATTTTTCACTCCCATATCTATCATAACCTCTTCTCCTTTCCCCCATCACTCACCCCTTCTCTAGAAACCCCATTTCCCACTGCCACAACCTCACCACTAACCCAATTGACACCAACCCATCACCCATAACACCTCATCTCACCTCGTAACCCATAACACCATTCTTAAACCTCTACCCCTTCACAACACCAGTAGTCCTTTCCCCAGCCACCCAGAAAACCCCATCATTGACATTTAAACCTCCATTTTGCATCCCATACCAGTAACACACAACCTCTGAACCCCATCACCACCCTCCCTATCTGCTTCTGTATTTCCATCTTCCTCTGACCTGAACTCATTTAAAAGGGAGGTTTCAAGACATTTATCCCTTTCTTTTGGCTCACTCTTAAACCTGCTGGGGACTGACATCTAAGTGGCCTTTTTTTTTTTTTCCTTCAGTTTTATGACATGTATTCCTTTTCATTCTGCTTACTATTCGGTGATTTCCTACTGCTTCAGAAACTTATGTGAGGATTAAAACAATGAATATTCTGGCCATTAATCTTCTGACCTCCTTTCATATTCATTCTGCTTACTATATTTGGTGATTTTATACAGCTTCAGAAACTTATGTGGTGATTAAAACAGTGAATATTCTGACCATTAATCTTCTGACCTCCATAAACCCTTCCTAATATAAATGAAATCGTCTAACCATACACAATTGTCATGGTAGAAATACATCCCAGTACTGAAGGGGTTCATAGTTTTGGTTGCCCTTGGCCAGATTTCTTCTCTTACATAGAAAAATAGATAAATAAGATCTCTCTCTCTCTCTCTCATCCCACAGATTTGCTTGACCTGGACCCACTGCCCGTCACAGCCTTGAACAGCTCCCGGCTAGAGATGCTGTACCCGTTCACCCATTTCAACCCCATTCAGACTCAGATCTTCCACACACTGTACCACACAGACCACAATGTCCTGCTTGGGGCTCCCACAGGCTCCGGCAAGACCATCGCGGCAGAGATTGCAATGTTCAGGGTGTTTCAAGAGTATCCTGAGGCCAAGGTTGGTACTGGGGTCGGTTTGGTTAGGTTAGGTTTAGTGAGGTTGAATAAAATTAGATTGGGGTGAGCTGGATGTGGTGGGTTGGGTTAAATTAGGTTAAATTGAGTTTGAATTAGATTAAGTTGGGTTAAATTGCTTTGGCTTAGCTTAAATTGGGTTAGTTTGGGTTAAATTAGGTTTGGGTTGAATTAAATTATGTTGCTTTGGATTTAAACTGGGTAGGATTGAAAATTAGGTTGGGTTGAGTTGGGTTGGGTTGATTTAAGTTAGTTTGGTTAGGTAAGGCTAGTTTGGTGAGGTTAGATTTACTTAGGTTTTTGTGGGTTTAGTTTGATTAGGTTAGGTAAGTTTGGAGTCTTGGGTATTGCATAAGTTCTGGGTGAGTTTGAGTGAGCTCCAGTGAATTTTGGGTGGGTTTGAGAGGGTTTGAGTGGGTTCAAGTGAGTTTTGTGGGTTTGGATGGGTTCTGGCAAGTTTTGTGGGTTTGGATGGGCTGTGGCAAGTTTTGTGGGTTTGGATGGGTTCAGGTGAGTTTTGGGTGGATTGGATGGGTTCAGGTTAGTTTTGTGGGTTTGGGTGGGTTCTGGTAAGGTTTGAGTTTGGAGTGGGTTTGGGTGAGTTCATGTGGGTTTGACGGGGTTTGGAGCAGGTTTGGGTGCGTTTGAATGGATGTTGGTGGGTTTTGAGTGAGTTCAGGTGGGTTCAAGTGAGTTTTGTGGGTTTGGATGGTTTTTATCTCCCATCCCCTATTTTCTTCTTAACTCTGTCTCTCATTCCTTCCTTTCTATCTCCATCCCTTTTTTTTTTTTTTTTTTTATTTATTTATTTATTTATTTTTTACTTCTTAACTTCTCCTCTCATTCATTCTATCTCCCATCCCTTCTTTCCTTCTTAACCTCCCTCTCATTCCTTCTTCTATCTTCCATCTCCTATATTCTTAACCTCATGTCTCATTTCTTTCTTTCTGTCCCCTATCCTCTCCTCTTTCCTTTCTAATCTTATCTCATTTCTGTCTTTATATGTCCCATTTCTTTCCTTCTGAATCTCATCTGTCATTTTTTTTTATCTCCCATTTCTTCTTCCTTGAACCTCTCCTCTCACTCCTTTCTTCTATCACTAATCTCCTGTTTTCTTCCTAACCTCATCTCCCATTCCTTTCTTTCTATACCCCATCCTCTTCTCTTTCCCTCCTAATCTCATCTAATTTTTTTTTATCTCCCATCTCTTCTTTCCTTCTTAATCTCATCTGTCATTCCTTTCTTTCTATCTCTCATTTCTTCTTTCTTAACCCCACCTCTCACTTTTTTTTGTTCTATCCCCATCTATTTCCTTAATCACGCCTCTCATTCCATTCTTTCTATCCTCACTCCTTCTTTCCTGCCAAATCCTATCTCTCCTTTCTTCTATCCTCTTTCTCCTATTTTCTTCCTAATCCCATTCCTTTCTCTCCCCCAATCTTTTATTCTTTGCCACAAAATTCACACCTTACTCTCATCTTTCCTTCCTAACCTGGTGTGTCATTGCAGGTGGTGTACATAGCCCCTCTGAAGGCACTGGTGAGGGAGAGAGTGGAGGACTGGAGGGTCAGGCTGCAGGAAAAACTTGGCTTTAAGGTGGTGGAGCTGACTGGAGATGTCTCACCAGATATTAGGGCCATCCAGGTGTGTGTCTGTGTGTCTGACTGTGTGTCTATGTGTTGTAAGGTAGTGAATTTGTGTCTGTGTGGGTGTGCTTGTGTGTTGTAAGGTAGTCTGTGTGTTTGTGTGTCTGAGTGTCTGTGTGTGTGTGTGCTGGAAGGTAATGAAGGTTGTGTGTGTGTGTGTGTAAGGTAATGAAGGTGTATTTTTAGTGTTTTATCTGTGTCTAGTTTGGTGCTTAGTTGTGTGTTTTGTTAAGAAAAATTGCTTTCTTTTTCATTTTTTGTTTACTTTATATATCCACTTATTTTCCTTTGTTATGTGTGAAAAGTCATTCGTTTTTATTGTTCTGTGTGGAAGGCCATTTTTTTTTATCCAGCTTCTAAGTCACTTTTTTTATACATGTCTCATTTAATTTGGTCTTAAAGTCATGCATTGTCTTCTCACGAACCCCTTCCTTTTCAACCCATTCTATATTTGCATCATTGTGTGTGAAACTATTTTTTTTATATTTCCTTTATTTTCCTTTTTATCTCCCTTCCATGTCCTCTTGTGTCTCTCATACATGTTTGTATCACTGTATGTGGAACTATTTGTTTTTATATTTACTCTATCATTCCTTTTTTTATCTTCCTTCCATGTCCTCTTTGTGTCTCTTACCTCACACCATGACATCTTCTCTGTCCACCTTTCCTATTTCCTGCATCACTCTATCACAACTAATTCACTTTCCTCCTCCTCCCTCCTTCTCAAGGCTGCCCACGTCATAGTCACCACACCAGAGAAGTGGGACGGCATCTCTCGGTCGTGGCAGACGCGTGACTATGTGAGGAAGGTGGCGCTGATTGTCATTGATGAGATACACCTGCTGGGTAAGTGTGGGAGAGAGAGAGAGAGAGAAATAAAGAGATGGTTTCGTCATGCCTGGTTATTTGTTGTGGACTTTCTTGTAAGAGAGAGAAGAGAGTTACCCTACACATGATTATTATGCCTGAAAGCCCCTCATTCATCACTTTATCTCTTTAGCATAGCCTAACCTAACTAAGTCCAAGTCAATACAACTTACTTTAACCTAACTTAACCTAACCTCTCCTCAGCTCACCATCCTTAGCTCACTATCCTTACCAAACCTTACCTAACCTAACTAAACCAAACACCAACCCAAATCAACCTAACCTAACCTAACTTAGCCAAACCAAACTATACTAAACTAAACTAAACCAAACTAAAAAAAAAAAAAAAAAAAAAAAAGATAAAAGAACTCACTTTCACCTAACCTCACGTAACCTCCCCCCCCACCAGGTGAGGACCGAGGGCCAGTACTGGAGGTCATTGTGTCGAGAACTAACTTCATCTCGAGCCACACCGGCCAGTCCCTGCGCATCATCGGCCTGTCGACCGCCCTGGCCAACGCAAAGGACCTGGCTAACTGGCTGGGCATCGGTGAGGTTGGCCTGTACAACTTCCGGCCTTCTGTTCGCCCCGTCCCGCTGGAGGTGCACATTGCTGGCTTCCTGGCAAACACTACTGCCCCAGAATGGCCACTATGAACAAGCCCACATTCCAGGGTGAGGCATGAATGGAGGGGTGGAGTGGTGGAGGGGTGAGGCATGAGTGGT
This sequence comes from Portunus trituberculatus, assembly GCF_017591435.1. Classification (NCBI taxonomy): domain Eukaryota; kingdom Metazoa; phylum Arthropoda; class Malacostraca; order Decapoda; family Portunidae; genus Portunus; species Portunus trituberculatus. Next base: position 5,953,698 of record NC_059260.1, on the reverse strand, counting down.
ATGGTGGAGTGGTAGAGGGGTGAGGCTTGAGTGGTGTGGTGGAGTGGTGGGGTGAGGCATGAGTGGTGTGGTGGAGTGGTGGAGGGATGAGGTATGAGTGGTGTGGTGGAGGAGTGAGGCATGAGTAGAGTGGTGGAGGGGTGAGGCATGAGTGGTGTGGTGGAGTAGTGGAGGGGTGAATGATGGAGTGATGGAAGAGTGTGGTCAGAATAGAGGGCATGAGGGATGAAGAGGTGGAGTGTGGAGTGGATGGATGGAGTCAGAACATTTGCTGAGGACATGAGTGGAGAGGTGGAATGTAAGGTGGAAGGGTGTGGTCAGAATATTAAGTGAAGGCATAAGTGGTGAAGAGATGAGAGTTTGAAGTGGATGGATGGAGTCAAAACATTAGGTGACTGTAGTGAGTGGATGAGGGATGAGAGAGTGATGTTTGCTGTCACAACTTTGCTGTTGACTTGATTCACCACACCAGGTCTCATTGTGTTTGCTCTCCTCTACATCTGTAAAAACATCACTAAAGATTAAATTCCTATTGGTATTTGTGTTTAAGTGAAGAGTGGAGAAATTCTTGGTATAGTTGTGACCTGTCTAAATATTCAGTGGATAGCTTTGTAGTCTGGTAACATCACTTGACACAATAATAAATCCTGGAATTGACTTTAGGATTGCCTTTCGATAGCATGAGTTGTCTTTAGTGATATTGTTCTGGCTACCACTACAAATTTCTTCACCATTCTTGGACACAAATGTTAATAATGTCAGTTGTAACTAGTGAAATCCTGCATGCAATGACTAGGTGACCACACAGCACTGTCACACCCAGAATTGTCAGCCAGCACACCACATCTACTGGCCACACACCATTGCCCCCACACCCAGCATTGTCAGCCAGCACACCACATCTACTGGCCACACAATTGCACACCCAGCATTGTCAGTCAGCACACCACATCTACTGGCCACACAACGTTTTGAGCCTTATACACCACAGTTACTGACCCACATAGCACTGCCACACCCACACCACAGCTACTGGTCACACAGCACTGCCACACACAGCATCCCACTGCCATCAGACACTCATCTATCTCACAGCCACAGCACCACATACCTAGGCAACCACTCACCACACCCAAGACAACCACACACCACCACACACCCTCACAAGACAACCACACACCACTCACCACCCTCACAAGACAACCACACACCACTCACCACCCTCACAAGACAACCACACACACCACTCACCACCCTCACAAGACAAACACACACCACTCACCACCCTCAGAAAACAACCACACACACCACTCACCACCTTCACTAGACAACCACACACCAACCAGGGCAGGAGCCACAGGAATACCACACACTCTGAAATGGCTAATAATCAGAAACGCTTTGCTCTCACCACAACTGTTTTGAAAGGCCACAGGGATGACTTGCTGGGTTTATCAAGTGTGTTTCCCCTCTCAGTGTGTAGAAACAATGTTAATCTGTCACTAAGAGTATAAAACAAGCCTGGAAATGTGTGTCTTCAAGGAGAGCATTTTAAAAGTAGTAAGGATGTATGATGGAGTGTGTCAGAGTATGGGTTGGGTTAGGTGAAGTGGGGTGAGGTGGTTAAGCTAGGTTAGGTTGAGTGAGGTTAAGTTAGGTGTGGTGGGGTTTTGCTAGGTTAGTTTGTGTGAGATGAGGTTAAAAGAAGTTAGTTTAAGTGAGATTAGGTTAAAGTGAGTGTGAGGTTAAGTAAGGTGAGGTTAAAAGTGAAGTTAGGTTAAAATGAGGTGATGTTTAGTGAGGTGAGGTTGGGTGAGGTTGGGATGGTCTGGTTTCATTTGGCTAGGTTGGGTTGGGATAAGTAAAAAAATTGGTTAGATAAAATTAGGTTAGGTTAGCTGTAAATCTTGCTTCATTTGGGTTTAGTAAAGACACTGTGTACAAGACCTTTCACCTCATAAGACAACTACACAACCCTTGACCTTTCACCTCACAAAACAACTATACAACCCTTGCCCTTTCACCTCACAACACTGACCATCCCTCCATCCCTCAGCCATCAAGCAACACTCCCCAGACAAGCCAGTGTTGGTGTTTGTGTCGTCGCGCAGACAGACGCGCCTCACTGCCATGGACCTGATGGGCTTTGTGGTGGTGGAGCCCGACCCCAAGCAGTGGCTCAAGCTGCCCGAGTATGAGGTGAGGCCTGCTATGGGGTACGATGCGCGTCCTTCCCTCTTTTTGACTTATTTTGTTGTTTTGTTTTATTTTATTTGTTTTTAATGTAAGGGAGGCATGTTATTGTTTAATTTGTTTGTTTTCATGTAAGAGAAAGGTGATGTTTTGTTTAGGTTTGTTTTGGGGTACGAGTCTTTCTTCCCTCCATTATTGTGACATTGTTTTTATTTGTTGATTTAGGTATATTTTTTGTTTTTTGTGTCATACGAGTCTTTCTTCTTTGTATCATTGTGACTTTTTGTTTTCATTATTTATTTTATTTTTTTTTTCATGTTTTATTTGTTCTTTATATTTTGTTTATTTTCTGTGTGTGTAATCCATCATTGTGACTGTTATTTTTTATTTTATTTATTTATTATTTTTTTTCATGTAAGAGGGAGGGAGTTTGTTTTGTTTGTTTGTTATATTTTGTTTAGGTTTGCTATAGTGTGTGAGACGGTTCCTTCCATCATTGCGACTTTGCTATTGTTTGTGTTATTCTATTAGCCTATTTTAATGTACTATTATTTCATGTATTAATATTATTTTATGTACAGTATTATATTTTATTAAGATCACTTGCTTCCCACATTTTATTATTATTGTCATTATTTATATATTTATTTTTTATAAGAGGCAGGCAATTTATTTAACATACTTTATTTTATGCACTTGTTTATATCATTACAACACCCTCAGTGGCACTCACAGCAGCTAAGGAGTGACAAACAGGGCTCCACGGGGCCTGTTGTCTCTGAGGGGGAGTGAGGCAGAACACCAGCTGTACCCACAAGGCTGCTGAGAGGGGAAGAGTAACAACACACCCATTTACACAGTACACTTCCCTCTATTCACAGTAACAGGCCACAATACAACAGGCTAGGGGGCAGGACAGCAGGCTATGGGGCAGAACAGCAGACTAGGGGGCAGGACAGCAGACTAGGGGGCAGGACAGCAGACTAGGAGCAGGACAGTAGACTAGGGGGCAGGACAGCAGGCTTGGGGGCAGGACAGCAGGCTAGGACACAGTAGAAGCTTACAGTCTTAGTCAAGTAACATAGATTTCCTGGGATAAGTCAAGGAACGTTCTAACTCCACTTCCTCCTCTTCTTCCTCTTCCTCCACTTCCTCCACTTCTTCCTCTTCCTCTTCTTCTTCCTCCACTTCTTCCTCCTCTTCTTCCTTTTCTTCCTTCTCTTCTTCCACTTCCTCCTCTTCATCCTCTTCTTCCATTTCCTGCACTTCCTCTACTTCCTTCACCTCCTCCTCCTCCTCCTCCTCCTCCTCCTCCTCCTCCTCCTCCTCCTCCTCCTCCTCCTCCTCCTCCTCCTCCTCCTCCTCCTCCTCCTCCTTCTCTTCCTCTTCCACCAAACACAGATGGAGCAGATTCTGACCAACATTAAGGATGAGAACCTGCGCCTGTGTCTGTCGTTTGGTGTGGGGCTGCATCACGCTGGCCTGGTGGAGAAGGACAGGCGGGTGGTGGAGGAGCTCTTTGTCAACCAGAAGATACAGGTGGGTTGGTGTGTCTGTGTCTTGTGTCATGTGTCTTGTGTCTTGTGTCTGTGTCTTGTGTCTTGTGTCTTGTGTCTGTGTCTGTGTCTTGTGTGTACCTGTGATGTTGTCTTTACATTGTTTCTCTGTCTCTGTGTCTCTCTGTCTCAGTCTCTCTACATCTCTTTCTCTTTCTCTCTTTCTCTGTATCTCTCTCTGTCTCTTTCTCTCTTTCTTTCTTTCTCTCTCTCTCTCTCTCTCTCTCTCTCTCTCTCTCTCTCTCTCTCTCTCTCTCTCTCTCTCTCTCTCTCTCTCTCTCTCTCTCTCTCTCTCTCTCTCTCTCTCTCTCTCTCTCTCTCTCTCTCTCTCTCTCTCTCTCTCTCTCTCTCTCTCTCTCTCTCTCTCTCTCTCTCTCTCTCTCTGGTGGATTTAAGATGTGTTTCTGTTTCTGCTTACCATTGACATAAGTGATAGAACATTCTGCCAAACCTAACTTAACCTAACCAAATTTAACACACATAACAAATCTAACTTCTTCTATGACTAGTAACTTTATCTTGAGCAGAACCTAACCTAACCCAACCCAAATCCAAACCCAAGTTCAACCCAACCCAATCCTAAGCTCAACCCAACCTCCAACTCAACTTAACTCAACCTTCTCAAGAATTAATGGCCTTTCCCTTGAGCCCAGCCTAACCTAACCTAACATAACCTAACCTAACCACCCTCCAGCCCCCAACCCAACCCAATCCAACCTTCTCAAAAAATACTGACCTTTGTTTGAGCCGAACCTAACCTAACCTAACCTAACCTTTCTCGTATATTCCTCTCATCTCATTCATATAAAACATTTTGCCCTTTCCTTTATATCCTTTATCTTTCTATCCCTCTCTTCCTTCTCTCCACATACACAAAGTTTCCTCTCTTGTCTCTCTCTCTCTCTCTCTCTCTCTCTCTCTCTCTCTCTCTCTCTCTCTCTCTCTCTCTCTCTCTCTCTCTCTCTCTCTCTCTCTCTCTCTCTCTCTCTCTCTCTCTCTCTCTCTCTCTCTCTCTCTCTCTCTCTCTCTCTCTCTCTCTCTCTCTCTAAACCACCCTTCCATACAGATAGTGTTTCCCCTCTTTCCTTTCTTTCTTTTCCTCTCCCTTTCTTCTCTTTTCTACCCTCCCTTCCTCCCTCCAATGCCTGACCCAACCCTCCACACAGATAATGTTTTCTCTTTCTCCCTTTTCTTCTCTCCTTTCCTCCCTCCTTTTCTCTCACCATACATAAAGTTTTCTGTTTCCTTCCCTCTCTTCCTCCCTTCCTTCCTCCAATTCCTTACTCAACCCTCCACACAGATAATGTTTACCTCTTTCCTTCCCTTCTTCCTTCCTCCCTCCACACACAAAGTTTCCTCTCTTTTTTCCTCCTTGCTCTTCCTTCTTTCACCACCTGACCAAACCCTCCACACAGATATTTCCCTCTTCCCTCCCTTCCCTCCCTTCCTTCCCTTCCTCCACCTGACATCTGCCTCCCACACACAGATCCTGATCACCACCGCCACGCTGGCCTGGGGTGTCAACTTCCCCGCTCATCTGGTGGTGGTGAAGGGGACGGAGTATTATGACGGCAAGACTCGGAGATATGTTGACTTCCCCATCACAGGTAAGGGCCACTGTAAAGGAACAAACTGTGGTGTGGTTTGGTCTTCTTTTGTGTGTTTGTCTTTGGTTTTTGTCATTTATTTCTTATTTGTTATTTTCATTGTTGTTTATTTAGTATGTGTATGTTTTTCTTCTTTATTTTTATTTTTTATTGTTGTTGTTTATTTAGAGTATGTCTTTATGTATATTTTTGTCATTTTTTATTTCCTATTTTTATTTTTCATTTATCTTTAGTGATTGTTTATTCATTTATTTATTTATATTGTGTGTGTGTGTGTGTGTGTGTGTGTTTGTGTGTTCTTGAGTTTGTATAGAGTAACTGTTTTAGTCAGTCGCTCCCTCCAAGAATCGAAAATAATTACCTGTAAGTAGTAGAAAGTTGCTGTGGTAATGAAAAAATAAATTAAGGAAGAAAAACTGTATTGTAAGAATGACAACTAAAAACTCAAGAAAAACAATGACAAACACACATAAACACAAACACAACAACTCACAAAATACTCAAAGAAAACAAACAATCACCACCACAACCCACTCCCTCCACCACCACTCTCACTTCCCCCATCACCCCTCATTTCCCTTCCCTCACCACCACCACACTCACCCCTCTCCCTCGCACTCTTTCCTTCCCCCGACATCCCCTCACACTCTCCCGCTACCACCATCCCTCATTCTCTCCCACCCCCATCACTCCTCTCACTCTTTGCTTCCCCCACCACCCATCATTTCTTTTCCCCCACTACTCCTGAGACTCTCTCCTTCCTCCCACCACCACCATCCCACCACCACCGTCACACTGCTCCACACCACCTCTAACACTGCCCATCACCACCACTATCCCTGACACTGCCACTTCACCACCACCATCATCACACTTCCCCTCACCCCTGACACTGCCCCCTCATCACCACCCCTCACTGTTCCCCCTCCTCAGATGTGCTGCAGATGATGGGGCGTGCGGGGCGGCCTCAGTTTGACAACCAAGGTGTGGCGGTCATCTTGGTGCACGACCAGAAGAAACACTTCTATAAAAAGTTCCTGTATGAGCCATTCCCTGTGGAGTCCAGGTGAGAGAGAGAGAGAGAGAGAGAGAGAGGGTTGGGTGGATGGGTGTGGGTGGAGGAGGGGAGGAGTTAAGATAAGGTGAATACAGGCAACCACCATTTAACGAAGGGGTTACATTCCTAAAAACACTTCGTTAAGCGAAACTTCGTTAAGCGAACCGATTATAACAAGTTTAACCCCTGATTTGAACTTCCATTGAGAGTAAGCAAAGCGAGAGTGCATCATAGTACAGTAAAGGTTTAATGAAAGTAAAAATTATGAAGTTAAACATTTAGGTAGTTTAATTTAAGTCATTATAATGTACACTAATGTATATATGTATGTAACTTTATAATGTTGATGATCTTAACTTTATGAAGGGAGGAAGAGTGAAACGGGAAAGACACTAACCGGCAACCTGTGGAATGTAAACAAAGTGTGCATCATTGTACTGCATACAAAACTTATGTACCACATTTCCACAAGGCTTTCCATTTTATCCATTGTAGAGTCATGAGTTCAGGTGGTTCTTTTAGCTTGCAAGAAAGATACGGTCTCACCAGCCTTCTTAATAGAGTCTGCTGACTTGAAAATAGAGTCAGTATAATATGGAGTCAAGATAGTGGCCAGCACTGCTATAGTTTTCTGGCCTCTCTCATGTCTGTGAATAATATCTAGCTTCATTTGGAGAGTAAGAGACTTCCTGGTCTTCTTACGAACACTAGGCCAATTGCAGGGCATTTTGGTGGTAAGTTGAGCTAGGGAAGACTGGGAGTGAGTGTTGCGCGTGTTGTCCACGAAAGGCTTGATCTTGATCTTGATCTTTATTCTATAGGTGTCCCAGGTTTTTTCCTGAGGCAGGCCTTAGTACCAGCAGCTCCTGGTGTATTCAAAAGCCTGTCAGCTTTTGTGATATGGTGAGGCTTTCAAATTTGGAAAAAATTACCTGGATAAAACTTCATTAAAGCGAGTTTGGTGTTCGTTAAACGAGCAGATGGTAGTAAAATGAAACCTTCGTTGTAGCGAAATTTCGTTGTGTGAACCTTCGTTAAACGGGGGTTGCCTGTATATATGAGGGGAAAGGGAAGGAAAGATTTTGATAATTATGCATTAATAAATCTTACTAATCCTTTTTTTTTTTTTTTTTTTTTTTTTCTTTCTTTCTTTCTTTTTTCCTTCCTTCCTTCCTTCCTTCCTTCTTTCTTTCTTTCTTTCTTTCTTTCTTTCCTTCCTTTCTTCCTTCTTTTCTTCCTTCTTGCCTTCCTTTCTTGTTATCTTTCTATCTTTTTGCTTCCTTCCTCCCTCCCTCCCTCCCTCCCTCCCTCCCCACAGCCTGCATGGGGTGTTGCCAGACCACCTGAATGCAGAGATTGTGGCCGGCACCATTACCACTAAGCAGGAGGCTCTTGACTACCTCACCTGGACCTACTTCTTCAGGAGGCTGCTACAGGTGTGTGTGTGTGTGTGTGTGTGAGAGAGAGAGAGAGAGAGAGAGAGAGAGAGAGAGAGAGAGAGAGACAGACAGACAGACAGACAGACAGACAGACAGACAGACAGCCAACCAGACAGAGAGAGAGAGAGAGAGAGACACAGACAGACAGAGATTGAGAGAGAGAGAGAGAGAGAGAGAGAGAGAGAGAGAGAGAGAGAGAGAGAGAGAGAGAGGAGGGGAGGGAGAGAGAGTGAGAGTGTAGCCTCTATTTGGAAATGTTCTGCTCTCTCACCATGACTGTTTTTGAAGGCCACAGCGATGATTAGCTGGGTTCTTGAGTGTTTTCCTGTTTGTAATGTGGAAATTTTGTTAATGTGTCACTAGAACCATAAAAACATCCTTAAAAGTGCTTCTTTCTCACCTCGACTGTTTTCAAAGGCCATAGACATGATTAGCTGAGTTTTCAAATGTGTTTTTCCTATTCATAATGTGAAAGTTTAGTTAATCTGTCACTAGAACCATAAAAATACTCTTCAAATTACTTTTTTTACCACTACAGCTATTTTTTTTCAAAGGCTAAAAAAACTGCATACCAGGTTCTCCACAGTGCTTCTCCTGTTCATAATGCAGGAGTCTTGTTAATCTGTTACCTAAACTAGAAAGACATCTTGTAAAGCCTGTATAACATGCTAAGAAACCCATTATTTTGAGACAATGCTTTCTCACCACTTATTTTGAAAGGCCTATGAAATAACTAGCCATGTTCTCAAGACAGTCTCTCCCTTTACTAATGAATAAATCTTCCTAATCTGCGACTAGAACAATAAAAACTGTTAAAAAAGTGTAACTACAACTTTGTACTACAGTTTATCATCTATCCTATCTCTCTGTGTCTTGCTTTCCATCACACTTAATACCTTCATGTGGCATCTCTTCCTTCACTTTCCTTTCCTCTAAAACACTCTTCTTTTTTTCTCCTCTAAAATCTTTCTGTCTATCTTTTCTTCTACACTACCCTTCCTTCCTCCTCCTTCATTTGGCATTCCTTCTTTCACTTTTTTTTTCCTCTAAAACACTTCATTCTTTCTTTCTTAAAAATCCTTCCCTTCCTTCACCTTTCCCTTGTAAAACATCCTTACTCTGTCCATCTTCCCTTACTCATTCCTCCCTCCTCTTCCATCTGGCATCCCTTCTTTCAACTTTCTTACCTCTAAAACATTCTCCTTTCTTTCCTTTCCACAACATTCTCCCTTTTAAAACTCATTCACTATATTATCTCCCTTTCCACCACACCATTCTTCCCTTCTCTTCCATCTGGCATCTTTTCCTTCACTTTCTTTCCCTCTATAACTTTATTCTTTCTTTCCTTTCTACAACCTTCTCCTTTCCAAAACACATTCATTATATTTGTCTTCTTTTCTACCACACTGTTCCTCCCTCCTCCTTCTTCTAGTATCCTTTCCTTCAGTTTTCCTTCCCTCAATAACATTCTTCTACAATTTTTCCCTTCTAAAACTCCTTCATTATATGTCTTCCTTTCTTCCTCCTCCTCCTAGCATCCCTTCCACAGCCTTCCCTCTTGTAAAACTCCTTCACTATATCTGTCTTCCTTTCTTTCTCCTCCTCCTAGCATCCCTTCCACAGCCTTCCCTCTTCTAAAACTCCCTCACTCCTGCAGAACCCATCTTACTACAGCCTGGAGCTGGAGGAGGAGGAGAGGCCAGACCAAGCTATCAATGCTTTCCTCTCAGCCTCCGTGGACAGAGCCATCGCGTCACTAGTGGAAGCCAATTGTGTGGAGATTGGTGAGGTGAGTGGTGGTGGTGGTGGTGAAGGAGGTGGCAGAGGAGTGTAGTAATGGTAGTAGTAGTAGTAGTAATAGTAGTAGTAGTAGTAGTGATGGTGGTGGTGGTAGTAGTAGAAGTGTAGTTCCAATAGTAGTGGTAGTAGTAGAAGTAGTAGTAGGAGGAGGAGGAGGAGTGAAATAGTAGTAGTAAGAGTAGAAGGACAATAATGGTAGTTGTAGTAGTAGTAATGGTAATAGTAGGAGTAGTGGTAATAGTAGTAATAGTGGTAGTAGTAGTAGTAAGAGTAGTAAAGGTATAGTAGTAGTAGTAGTAGTAGTAGTAGGAGGAGGAGGAGGAGGAGGAGGAGGAGGAGGAGGAGGAGGAGGAGGAGGAAGAACTAATACAGGAATAGTAGTAGTAATAATAGTAGTAGAAGTTGGAGTATTAGGAATAGTACAAAAAATGTTGTAATGTTAATTTAACTAATGATGAAAGTCCACTAACATTTTCTTGAATTTATCCAATTTAACAAACTATAGCAGAAGTTATGGAAAAAGAAAAAAAATCAACGCATCTTCCCTTCACCTCTCTTTCTCATAAGAAAAAAACATGAGAAAATGAGGGAAGCTGCAAGAGACTGTCAGGCCCACACCCGGCAGTCCCTGTATGAGCAAAGCTACTTGACTCCACCTCTCATCTCCATCCATAAATTTGTCTAATCTTCCTTTAAAGCTCCCTATTGACTCACCACAAACAGTATGGTTATGTTCCTTCCCATTACTTTCCTAAACTTAGATTTGTAAAGCTTGAACCCACTTTTTCTGGTTTTATCCCGGCTACCAATCCTAAGAACTTTGCTCATGTCTCCTTTGTTATGACCACTATACCACTTAAAGGCTTCCATCAGGTCCACTCTTAACCTATGTCTCTAAGGAGTGCAAATTTAGTAACTTCAATCTTGCTTCATAAGGAATATCTCTCATCCCTTGTATCCTTTTAGACATTCTCTCCCTCTCCCCTCTACAGGACGGCCGCTCCATTGAGGCCACACCGCTGGGCCGCATCTCCTCCTTCTACTACATCTCACACCAGACCATTGAGTTGTTCCATGACAAGCTGCAGGCAAACCTTTCCATCGAGGAACTCATGCAGCTGCTGACTGAGGTGTGTGTGTGTGTGTGTGTGTGTGTATTTACCTAGTTGTATTTACCTAGTTGTAGTTTTACAGGGCCTGAGCTTTATGCTCGTGTGGCCCCGTCTCCATATCTACACTTATCCAATGTGTGTGTGTGTGTGTGTGTGTGTGTGTGTGTGTGTGTGTGTGTGTGTGTGTGTGTGTGTGTGCTTTTGTCTTGTTACTGTGTTATGTTCTATCTCCTGCTAACTGAGGTGGTGGTGTTGGTTAACCCTCTCTCTCTCTCTCTCTCTCTCTCTCTCTCTCTCTCTCTCTCTCTCTCTCTCTCTCTCTCTCTCTCTCTCTCTCTCTCTCTCTCTCTTTTTTTCATTTATCTTTTTTTATCTTAATTTCTTCTTACACTTCTATTTCTTCCCTTCCAATGGTCTCCTTTCCTTTCCTCTTTCTCCTCCTCTTTCACCTTCTCTTTCTCCTCCCTTCACCTCTTTCTCCTCCTTCTTCTCCTTCTTCTCCTTTTCCTTCTCCTTTCCTTCTCCTTCTTCTTCTTCTTCTTTTCTTCTTCTTCTTCTTCTTCTTCTTCTTCTTCTCTTCTTCTCTCTTCTCTCTCTCTCTCCTCTCCTCTCCTCTCCTCTCCTCTCCTTTCCTCTCCTCTCCTCTCCTCTCCTCTCCTCTCCTCTCCTCTCCTCTCCTCTCCTCTCCTCTCCTCTCCTTCTTTCCCCTTTCCTCACATCCCTTGCCCCAACCACCACCACCACCACCACCACCACCACCACCACCAGCTCACCCTGCCTTTCCCCACAGGCCAATGAGTACGCAGAGCTGCCGGTGCGTCACAACGAGGACCTTCTGAACAGTGAGCTGGCCAAGTCATGTCCCTTAGAGGTGAACCAGTACACCTTCGACTCCTCCCACACCAAGGCCTTCCTCCTCTTCCAGGCTCACCTCTCCCGTCTCCCTCTCCCCTGCGTCGACTACCTCACCGATACCAAGTCTGTCCTCGATCAGGCTATTAGGATCCTGCAGGTGTGTGTGTGTGTATGTGTGTATTTACCTAGTTGTAGTTTTACAGGGCCTGGGCTTTATGCTCGTGTGGTCCCGTCTCCATATCTACACTTATCCAATTTTTCTTTAAAACTATGCACACTCTTTGCTGACACCACTTCCTCGCTCAAACTGTTCCAAGTCTCAACACATCTTTGCGGGAAACTAAATTTTCTAACATCTCTCAGACATCGTCCCTTCCTTAGTTTCTTACTATGCGATCTTGTGCTTCTAAAGTCATACTCTTCTCTCAGGATCAGTTTCTCATTATCCACTTCATCCATTCCATTAATCAATTTATAAACTTGTATCAGATCCTCTCTCTCTCTCTGCTCCAAGGTTGGTAGATCCATTGCCTTTAGTCTCTCCTCATATGCCATCCCTTTAAATTCTGGAACCATTCTTGTAGCCATTTTTGTAGTCTCTCTAATTTTCTTATGTGTTTCTTTTATGGGAGTCCACACAACTCCTGCATATTCCAATCTAGGTCTTATTTTAGTACTTATCAATTTCTTCATCATTTCCTTGTCCATATAGTGAAATGCTACTCCAATATTCCTTAGCAAATTATACGTCTCTCTGAAAATTCTATCAATATGGCTAACCGGTTGATTATTTTCTTCCATTGTCACTCCCAAGTCCTTTTCCTTTTTACTTTTCTAGTTCTACTCCATCTCCCATCTTATAGATTCCCACTGGTCGTCTTTCACTTTTTCCCATTTCCATGACATGGCTTTTGTCCACATTGAATTCCATCTCCCATTTTTTGCTCCATTTCCAGATCTTGTTTAAGTCTTCCTGTAGTATTTCACAATCCTCTTTTTGTTTAATGACTCTGCACAGTTTCGCATCGTCCGCAAACAGATTTATGTAGCTGTTCACTCCCTCTGGCATGTCATTTATATATACGAGAAAAAGTATTGGTGCCAATACTGACCCCTGTGGCACTCCGCTGTCTACTGTTCTCCACTTGGACTTCATATCTTTAACTATCGTCCTTATTTCTCTCCCCCTTAAGTAATTCTTCATCCATCTCAATGTGCTTCCTTTTAAGCCACCCTTCTCCTCTAACTTCCATAGTAATCTTTCATGTGGCACTTTATCAAAAGCCTTTTTTAGATCTAAATAAATACAGTCAACCCATCCTCTCTCTCTTGTACTTTATCAACTATTCTAGAGTAGAAACTCAATAAATTTGTCACACATGACCGACCTTTTCTAAAACCAAATTGGCTATTTGATAATATTTTGTTGTCTTCAAGAAACTCGATCCATTGCTTCTTTATTACTTTTCACACATCTTGCATATTACACTAGTTAGTGATACCGGTCTGTAATTTAAAGGTTCTTCCTTCCTTCCGCTCTTATATATGGGAACCACCTCAGCTCTTTTCCACTCCACTGGCACTGTTCCATTTTCTATTGAGCATTTTATGATGTTGTATATTGGACTTGCTAGTTCTTCCCTACATTCTTTCAGTATTCTGCCTGAGACTTCATCCGGTCCCATTGCCTTTTCCTCATCCAATTCCGTCATCAACTTTTTATTTCAAGCTTGGTTACTTTAATCTCTTTCATATAGACAGTCTCTCTATTACCCTGTGGTCTTTCAAATTTGGATTCCTTAGTAAAGACCTCATGAAATTTACTATTTAACAGTTCTGCCATACTTTTGGGTCTTCCACCATTCCGTTTTCTCCTTTTAACCTTTCTATTGTTTCTTTTTGTCTTATTTTTCCATTTATGAATCTGTAGAACAATTTTGGTTGTTCCTTACATTTTCGACAATGTCCTTTTCATAGTTCTTTTCTTCTTCCTTTCTCACCTTAGCATATTCATTTCTTGCTGTTTTGAAGTTTTCCTTATTTTCTGGATTTCTGTTTCTTCTCCACCTTTTCCATGCTCCATCTCGTTTCTCCTTTGCCCTAGCACATCTTGCATTAAACCAATCTTTCTTTCCTTCTTCTTTAGGTCTATATTTCGGAACATATTCCCTGACCCCAGTTTTGTATATTTCCAAAAATAAGTTATATTTCTCTTGAACCGTTAATGAGTTTTCCATCTCCTCCCAGTTTACGTTTTAAAATAGTTCTTGAGATTCTCAATATCAGCCTTTCTGTAATTTAATCGGTCTCCTTTGTATGATTCATCTCTATCTTCCTTTCCTTCTTCTATATCCATTTCTAATATTACATGGTCACTCTTTCCCAATGGGCACTTGTATCTTATATCATCGTTAATTGGTATATCCCTTGTAAAACTAGGTCTAATCTTGCCGGCTCATCGTTTCCTCTGAATCTTGTGTTTTCCTTTACTCTTTGGACCATCAAATTATCTATCATTAGGTTCAGGAATCTATCTCCCAGGCATCTTCCCCATACCACTTTCATAATTTTCCCAGTCTACCTCCTTACAGTTGAAATCTCCTACCAATATCACTTTTCTCCTTTCCTTAATGATTCTTGTAAGACTCCTTATTGTGTCATCTATCATGTCTCTATATTCTTGGTTAGTCCATGAGTTTGTTTTTGGTGGCACATATGTTCCAATGATTGTTAACTCCTTTTGTTAATATGCATCTTAACATACAGTATTTCTGATTTTCCTTCCCCAAACTCCACTTGATTTACCACTATCTCCTTCCTTAACATCATCATGACTCCTCCTCCTCCTTTACCCACTCTGTCTCTCCTCCATATATTATACCTTTTATCTATGTCTATTTTATTGCCTCATTTAACTTTGTTTCCACCAGGCATACAATATCTGGTTCTTCTTTCTTTATGTAATCTCTTAATTCTAATTTACTAGATAAAATCCATCTATGTTTGTATACATCATTTTTAATCTCTTGTTCTTATCATTTTAGTTAAACTTGCTCCATTCTTTTCTCTTCTTTCTCTTTTATATACCATTTCCTTATCCTGTCTCCTATAATTCTCCAAAAATGCCTTCTCCTCCTCTGACCTTTCATTATTTTTTCTCTTGCTTCTGCCACCAGTTCATTGTGTCTCTTCCTTTCCTCCTCGTTTCTATTTTTCTTTATATATATATATATATATATATATATATATATATATATATATATATATATATATATATATATATATATATATATATATATATATATATATATATCTGTGTGTGTGTGTGTGTGTCTCTCTCTCTCTCTCTCTCTCTCTCTCTCTCTCTCTCTCTCTCTCTCTCTCTCTCTCTCTCTCTCTCTCTCTCTCTCTCTCTCTCTCTCTCTCTCTCTCACACACACACACACACACACACACACACACACACACACATCACCTACTCTGACACACTCCCTTACCTTGTCATCACCCCCTCATTCCACCATCTCACCCCCAGGCCATGCTAGACATCTGTGGGTGTTCTGGGTGGCTGGCGGCGGCCCTCCGAGTGCAGGTCATCATGCAGATGGTGACGCAGGCCAGGTGGCACACCGACACACCTTTCCTCATCCTGCCACACATCACACACGACACTCTTGATGCCTTCAGGTAAAGACTCACTCTGAAATGGTCTTCTTTGTCACCATGGCTGTTTTAAGGCTACAGAGATGAATAGCTGTGTTTCCAAGAGTATATCCACTTTAGTAACATAGAAAACTTGATCATCTGTGACTAGAACTATAAAAACATCCTTAAAAACACTGTTCTCTGGTCACAACTGCTTTCAAATGCCAGAGATGATTAATTGTGTTCACAAGAGTGTTCCTTCTATTCATAATACATAATGTTTGTCTGTCACTAAAACAATAAAAACATTGTTCTCTCAGTATGACTGTTTTCAAAGGCCACAGTGATGGTTAACTGAGTTCTTGATAGTGTTTCTCTGGTTCATAATGTAGAAATGTTGATCTGTGACTAGACTATCAATAAATCACTTTAGAAATAGATCTCTTTAGCTGTCAAGTTATTTGTATATTAAGTTATCTCTGGCTTGGTGTATAAACAGATAGAGACCCACTCATTTATCACCCACTACCAACCCCCAACAGAAGCTTCCCCACCCTGCCACAGCTGATGGAGGGGGTGAGGGGGGACAAGTATGAGGTGGTGGCAGCCCCCCTGAGAGAGTACCTGGAGGAGGGGCAGGTGCAGGTCACCTACCGCACCCTGCAGCACCTCCCTCGCATGGCCGTGAGCGTCTGTGTGCGGGGACGGAAAGGGGAGGTGCTGTCCAGGGTTAATGTGTGCGCTGGTGAGTGGAAGTAATAGTGGTGGTGGTGGTGCTTTTGCAGTCATAGTAGTTGTGGTTGGGATGATAGTGGTTGTTATTGTTATTGTAGCTTTAGTAGTTGTAATTGGCATAGTAGTAGTAATAGTAGTGGTTGTAATTCCTGTAATTGTGTTTGTAGTTTTGTAGTAGCAGTAATAGTTGTGGTTGTAGTTGTTGCAATAGTAGTTTGAGTAGTAGTTGTAGCAGTAGTCAGAGTATTAGTGGCTGTAGAGGTAGTAGTGATAGCCATGGTCATTGTTGTTGTAATTGTTGTAGTTGTGGTGGTAGTGGTAGTAACAATAATGTATAGGAAGGTCTATAAATATTACATTAAAGTAAATTAATGGATTAAAGAAATATTGTTAATTCAACTCAAATTCCTCTCCCATAGTGATGATAATAATAGTAATGATAATAATAATGGTAATCCTTTCCTCAAAAAGTGGTAGTAGTAGTTAGTCTCATGCACCATTAATTTGTGTACTTTGGTTCTTTGTTTCAATGTGTTTTTTTTACAGTTTTAGTTTGCATTGTTTATTTTCTTTTATGTAATGTAATTGGTATTCAATTGAATAATATTAGTTTGTTGGAATTTATTCATGTATAGGTATAAAGTATAATATATTGGACCAAAGATATGCTGTAGGCAATATAATTGTAACTTACATATTTATGGTCAATAAACATCTATCTATCTATCTATCTATGTGCCAGGAGGAGGAAGGGGAGGCGTGGAGACTGGTGGCACAGAGGTGGAAGCGGGGCAGGAGTACACCCTGGCAGTCACCCTGGCACGGCTTAACAGGGTAGGTAGTATTCCACCCTCTCACCCTAACACACACACACACACACACACACACACACACACACACACACACACACACACACACACACACACACACACACACACACGAGATGCGGTAGAGGAAGGACGCAATACCGTCGCTCCCGAGAATCAGCTGATCTTCACTACCTTTGTTTGGGTTTACAGTGGCCTGGGCAAAAAGTGTGGACTCATTTTTTTTTCATGAATACAGTGTTAAATAATAATGAGTGAGAAAGATATTCCATCTAAATGCAGGTATGTGACAAGGGAAAGAATGAAAGCTGATGATGACAATGTTGGTGAGGGAGAAAGAGAATTTGAAGGCTTTGATACGCGCAAACTTCACTATTTGATAGAGTCTTGACTATCGAACGTAAATTAGATAAATTGATAAAGGAGAGTATGGGAATGAAAGAGAATGAAGAACAGGATAAAGAGCTCCAGAAATTGAAAGAAAGGATAAAAGAGTGGAAGAAAACGAAACTAGGCTAAGAACCGAAAATGAAGAATTAAAAGTCCAAATAGCGAACTATAAGAAATTGATGGAAGAAGGACTCGGTAAAGCCGAGAAAGAAAAAGAAAAGCTAAAAGATCTAGTTAACAAAGAAGAAGAAAGAGTACAAGACGTGATTAAAAAGAAGTACAAGCATGGAGAATCCAAGATAAGAAAGACAAGGAATCATTTCAAGAAGTATTTCAAGAACAGTTAAAAGAAAGAGATGAAAATATGACAAGCAAAATGATAGGAGTCCTCAAGAAAAAAGAAAATTTAGTAAGAGAAATTGTGGAAAAAATGAAGAGTGTAATTATTTTTGGACTGAAAGAAAAAAATGTTAAATATAGACCAAGAAGGGAAAAAGACGAAATGAAATCAGTAAAAGACCTACTAAAACATCTGAATGACGAGG
This sequence comes from Portunus trituberculatus, assembly GCF_017591435.1. Taxonomy (NCBI): domain Eukaryota; kingdom Metazoa; phylum Arthropoda; class Malacostraca; order Decapoda; family Portunidae; genus Portunus; species Portunus trituberculatus. Next base: position 5,935,937 of record NC_059260.1, on the reverse strand, counting down.
ATAGACAGAACTTAGAAGAGGAAGTAGAAGAAATCCATAGAATGGGACCATATCAAGAAGGAACAGTGAGACCAATTAAGATATTACTAAAATCACAAGCAGCAGCAGAAGAAGTACTATATAGAAAAACGAAACTCAGAGAAACAGAAGGTTGCAAAGATATATATATAAAGAAAAATAGAAACGAGGAGGAAAGGAAGAGACACAATGAACTGGTGGCAGAAGCAAGAGAAAAAATAATGAAAGGTCAGAGGAGGAGAAGAAGGCATTTTTGGAGAATTATAGGAGACAGGATAAGGAAATGGTATATAAAAGAGAAAGAAGAGAAAAGAATGGAGCAAGTTTAACTAAAATGATAAGAACAAGAGATTAAAATGATGTATACAAACATAGATGGGATTTTATCTAGTAAATTAGAATTAAGAGATTACATAAAGAAAGAAGAACCAGATATTGTATGCCTGGTGGAAACAAAGTTAAATGAGGCAATAAAATAGACATAGATAAAAGGTATAATATATGGAGGAGAGACAGAGTGGGTAAAGGAGGAGGAGGAGTCATGATGATGTTAAGGAAGGAGATAGTGGTAAATCAAGTGGAGTTTGGGAAGGAAAATCAGAAATACTGTATGTTAAGATGCATATTAACAAAAGGAGTTAACAATCATTGGAACATATGTGCCACCAAAACAAACTCATGGACTAACCAAGAATATAGAGACATGATAGATGACACAATAAGGAGTCTTACAAGAATCATTAAGGAAAGGAGAAAAGTGATATTGATAGGAGATTTCAACTGTAAGGAGGTAGACTGGGAAAATTATGAAAGTGGTATGGGGGAAGATGCCTGGGAGATAGATTCCTGAACCTAATGATAGATAATTTGATGGTCCAAAGAGTAAAGGAAAACACAAGATTCAGAGGAAACGATGAGCCGGCAAGATTAGACCTAGTTTTTACAAGGGATATACCAATTAACGATGATATAAGATACAAGTGCCCATTGGGAAAGAGTGACCATGTAATATTAGAAATGGATATAGAAGAAGGAAAGGAAGATAGAGATGAATCATACAAAGGAGACCGATTAAATTACAGAAAGGCTGATATTGAGAATCTCAAGAACTATTTTAAAACGTAAACTGGGAGGAGATGGAAAACTCATTAACGGTTCAAGAGAAATATAACTTATTTTTGGAAATATACAAAACTGGGGTCAGGAATATGTTCCGAAATATAGACCTAAAGAAGAAGGAAAGAAAGATTGGTTTAATGCAAGATGTGCTAGGGCAAAGGAGAAACGAGATGGAGCATGGAAAAGGTGGAGAAGAAACAGAAATCCAGAAAATAAGGAAAACTTCAAAACAGCAAGAAATGAATATGCTAAGGTGAGAAAGGAAGAAGAAAAGAACTATGAAAAGGACATTGTCGAAAAATGTAAGGAACAACCAAAATTGTTCTACAGATTCATAAATGGAAAAATAAGACAAAAAGAAACAATAGAAAGGTTAAAAGGAGAAAACGGAATGGTGGAAGACCCAAAAGTATGGCAGAACTGTTAAATAGTAAATTTCATGAGGTCTTTACTAAGGAATCCAAATTTGAAAGACCACAGGGTAATAGAGACTGTCTATATGAAAGAGATTAAAGTAACCAAGCTTGAAATAAAAAGTTGATGACGGAATTGGATGAGGAAAAGGCAATGGGACCGGATGAAGTCTCAGGCAGAATACTGAAAGAATGTAGGGAAGAACTAGCAAGTCCAATATACAACATCATAAAATGCTCAATAGAAAATGGAACAGTGCCAGTGGAGTGGAAAAGAGCTGAGGTGGTTCCCATATATAAGAGCGGAAGGAAGGAAGAACCTTTAAATTACAGACCGGTATCACTAACTAGTGTAATATGCAAGATGTGTGAAAAAGTAATAAAGAAGCAATGGATCGAGTTTCTTGAAGACAACAAAATATTATCAAATAGCCAATTTGGTTTTAGAAAAGGTCGGTCATGTGTGACAAATTTATTGAGTTTCTACTCTAGAATAGTTGATAAAGTACAAGAGAGAGAGGATGGGTTGACTGTATTTATTTAGATCTAAAAAAGGCTTTTGATAAAGTGCCACATGAAAGATTACTATGGAAGTTAGAGGAGAAGGGTGGCTTAAAAGGAAGCACATTGAGATGGATGAAGAATTACTTAAGGGGGAGAGAAATAAGGACGATAGTTAAAGATATGAAGTCCAAGTGGAGAACAGTAGACAGCGGAGTGCCACAGGGGTCAGTATTGGCACCAATACTTTTTCTCGTATATATAAATGACATGCCAGAGGAGTGAACAGCTACATAAATCTGTTTGCGGACGATGCGAAACTGTGCAGAGTCATTAAACAAAAGAGGATTGTGAAATACTACAGGAAGACTTAAACAAGATCTGGAAATGGAGCAAAAAATGGGAGATGGAATTCAATGTGGACAAAAGCCATGTCATGGAAATGGGAAAAAGTGAAAGACGACCAGTGGGAATCTATAAGATGGGAGATGGAGTAGAACTAGAAAAAGTAAAAAGGAAAAGGACTTGGGAGTGACAATGGAAGAAAATAATCAACCGGTAAGCCATATTGATAGAATTTTCAGAGAGGCGTATAATTTGCTAAGGAATATTGGAGTAGCATTTCACTATATGGACAAGGAAATGATGAAGAAATTGATAAGTACTAAAATAAGACCTAGATTGGAATATGCAGGAGTTGTGTGGACTCCCCATAAAAGAAACACATAAGAAAATTAGAGACTACAAAAATGGCTACAAGAATGGTTCCAGAATTTAAAGGGATGGCATATGAGGAGAGACTAAAGGCAATGGATCTACCAACCTTGGAGCAGAGAAGAGAGAGGGGATCTGATACAAGTTTATAAATTGATTAACGGAATGGATGAAGTGGATAATGAGAAACTGATCCTGAGAGAAGAATATGACTTTAGAAGCACAAGATCGCATAGTAAGAAACTAAGGAAGGGACGATGTCTGAGAGATGTTAAAAATTTAGTTTCCATAAAGATGTGTTGAGACTTGGAACAGTTTGAGTGAGGAAGTGGTATCAGCAAAGAGTGTACATAGTTTTAAAGAAAAATTGGATAAGTGTAGATATGGAGACGGGGCCACACGAGCATAAAGCCCAGGCCCTGTAAAACTACAACTAGGTAAATACACACACACACACACACACACACACACACACACACACACACACACACACACACACACACACACACACACACACTGAGCTCCAGAGCAATCATCTATAATTCTACAGTTACCATTGCCTAAGAGTAACCAAGGTGGGAAAGGAGCTGGTAATGTTTGTCCCGTCTCCATATAGTCATGTTAACTGTTGATTAGCAAAATAATGTCCAGTGAAGGTAAATATAAACTGTAGCCTGCGTTTGAGCCATCAGCTGGTTTGTTTACGTCTGCGCAACATGGCGGCCGTGAACTCGAAAGAGGAATCAGACTTCACAGGGTTTCAAGGAATAATGGAAAAGAGCGCTTATGTGAAGAAAATTCTGGAGTTAGAAGGTAAAATTGAAAACTGTTTGAAAAGTATGAGGGCCTGGAAACGAGTTATGACAATGTAAAAAGACTGTGCCGATATGAAGAAGGAAAATGCAGCACTGAAAGAGGAAGTTAAGCTAATTAAAGTGAATTGCGAAAAATGTGGAGAATCTCTAGGAAAAGTGATGGAGAAGCAGGCTGAATGGAAAAAAGTCAGGAAGTGGAAAGAAAGGAGGTAAATTACAAAGTTGCAAGTCTGGAAAAGGAAATCAAAGAGTCAGGGAGAAAACTTTGGGCCTTGCTGAAATTATAGATCAACAGATCATAGAAGAGAAGATAGCTGAGAAAGTGGTGAAGGTTATTAAGTCAAATGAGACATTGGTGAGAAACTGTAGACAAAAAGAGATGTGTGGTGATATTTGGTGTGGAGGAGGATAAGACACCGAGTAAAATGGAGAGAGAAAAACATAAAAAGGTGATAAATAATATCATTAATGTGGTGCAGGAGGAGGAAAAGACCTAGTACAAGAAATAGAGGACTTCCATAGAATTGGAAAGTTCACAAGAGAAGGTATGAGGCCAATAAGAATCAAACTTAAGTCACAAAAGGATGTAGATGAATTGGTGGAGAAGTCATGGAGGCTAGCCCAGCAGGAAACAACAAGGAAGATTTGGTTGAGAAGAGATCTCGGTGAAAAGGAAAGAGAAATGTTAAATGAGTTGAGAAAGGAGGCTTTGAAAAAAATGAAGAGAGGACAGAAGAGGAGAAGAAAGAGTTTTCTGGAGAATCTTGGATATGAGACTGAGGAAGTGGTTCATAACCCAGAAAAGTACAGCAAGAAAGGACTAAAGAAACTTACATATGAGCGAAATGTAATGTATTCCAACATAAATGGAGTGATATCGGGGATTTTAGAACTCAACGATTACTTGAGGACAAGAACCCAGATATTGTGGGTCTTACTGAAACAAAACTGAGAGAGGAGAAGACCTGATGAAGGTTGGAGAAGGAAATATAACGTTTGGAAAAGAAATAGAGTAGGTAAGATGGGAGGAGGAGTGATGTTGCTGGTTAAAAAAGATATAAAGGTGGATCAAGTGAAAAAAGGTATGGGAAAGGCAGAAGTGCTAAAGATCAGAGCAGAAACTAATGAAGGAAAAAGAGGCACTACATAGTGGTGTACGTACCACCTAAGACAAATGCATGGTCAGTACAGGAATATGAAGAAATGATAAGTGATACAGGAACATGTCTGGAAGAAATGTTGGGTGGCTGTGAACGAACTATAATGATGGGAGATTTTAATTGTAAAGAGGTGTGTTGGGAGGACTGGTCAATGGAAGGATCAGAGACAACATGGGAAATACACTATTGACACTGGCAATGGAAAATGTGTTAACTCAGTGGGTCAAAGAAGATACTAGGTTTGGAGGAGAGGAGCATCGTCAAGACTGGACTTGGTCTTTAGTACAGAGCCAATGGTCATTGAGGAGATGAGGGTGGAGTGCCCTTTAGCAAAGAGTGATCATGCAGTTTTGGAGTTCAAGGTGATAGACGAAGAGAAATCTAGAAGAAATGAAGAATATAAAGTGGGAAGATGGAATTATGCCAAGACAGATTTTGGAAACCTAAAGAAATTCTTTCAAGAGACAAATTGGATGAAATTCAAGAGTGCTAAGGAGCAAATGAAAAGTGGAAGGAATTTATAAAAATATACAAAGAAGGTGAGAAAAATTTGTACCAATAAGACAACATAGAGAAGTTGGAAAGCAGGACTGGTTTAACGATAGATGTGAAAAGGCTAGAACAAGAAAAGAGGATGCATGGAAGAGGTGGAGAAGGAAAAGACGGATTAAGCAGTGGGAAAGTTACAAAAGAGCAAGAAATGAATATGTGTTGATTAGAAGAGAAGAAAGAAAGAAACAAGAAAAGGATATAATTGATAAATGTAAAGACCAACCAAGGCTTTTTACAGACATGTGAACAACAACATCAAAAATAGAAAGTATTGAAAGTTTAGAAGTAAATGGAGTATGCAGTGAAGATCCCAGGAAATGGCAGAGGCTATGAATGGATGCTTTCGGAAGGTATTCACAAAGGAGACTGCTTTTGACAAACCACTGGTAATGGAACAGAAAGGGATTATGAAGGAGTTTCAAGTAACTGTGGAGGAGATCAAGAACATGATGGGGAGTTTAGAAGTGAGAAAAGCTGTGGGACCTGATGGGGTATCAGGATGGATTTTAAGAGAATGCAGGGAGCAATTGGCAGAAAAAGTTTGTGAAGTAATTGATGCCTCATTAAGGGAAGGTGTAGTGCCCCAAGACTGGAAAAGAGCTAACATTGTCCCAATCTATAAATCAGGTAACAAGAGACCCATTGAACTATAGACCAGTGTCACTTACAAGTGTGGTAGCTAAGATGTGTGAGAGGGTGGTGAAGACTAGATGGACAGACTTCTTGGAGAAAAATGACATACTTTGTGAGTGTCAATTTGGTTTTAGGAAAGGGCGTTCATGCACGACAAACCTGATATGTTACTATTCGAGGGTGATAGATGTAATACAGGAAAGAGATGGTTGGGCTGATGGAATATATCTGGATTTAAAAAAGGCCTTTGATAAGGTACCACACCAGAGACTGATCTGGAAACTTGAAATGGTAGGAGGAGTGCATGGCAGTTTACTAAAATGGATGGAAGACTTTTGGTAGGAAGAGAAATGAGAACAATAATTAAGGACAGACCATCAGAATGGGGATTGGTGGAGAGTGGAGTTCCACAGGGATCAGTGTTGGCACCAGTAATGTTCGCAGTCTACATAAATGACATGGTGGATGGGGTGTCCAGTTATGTGAGCCTATTTGCAGACGATGCAAAATTGTTACGAAAAGTGAGATGTGACAAAGATTGCGAACTACTCCAGGAAGACTTGGACAGAATATGGAAATGGAGCTGTACATGGCAAATGGAGTTCAACACGACAAAATGCAAGAAAATAGAGTTTGGCAAGAGTGAAAGAAGAATCAGGAGTATGTACAAGATAGGAAATGAAGACATAAAACCAGTCATGAAGAAAAAGACCTTGGGGTGACAATTACCAATGACCTATCGCCAGAGAGACATATAAACAAAATAATTGGAGAAGTATTGAACTTATTGAGGAACATAAGAGTGGCGTTCGTATATCTAGATGAAGAAATGATGAAGAAAATAATTACTGCAATGATAAGACCGAGGCTTGAATATGCAACAATACAGTGGGCTCGAACTTAAAGAAACACATAAGGAAACTAGAGAAAGTACAGAGGGCTGCAACGAAAATGGTGCCTGACTTAAGAGATTTGACTTATGAAGACAGACTGAAAAGAATGCAACTTCCAACCCTGGAAAACAGAAGAAAGGGAGACCTGATAGCAATATACAGAGTGATGATTGGCATGGAAAAAATGGATAGGGAAGATCTGTGTATGTGGAATGGAAGAATGTCGAGAGGGCATGGGAAAAAACTAAAATGGCCACTTATAGGAGAGATGTGAAAAATATAGCTTCCCTCATAGAAGGGTGGAAGCATGGAATAGTTTAGACGTGGAAGTGGTCAACGCAAGGAATATTCATGATTTTAAGAAAAAGCTGGACATTAATAGATATGGAGACGGGACAACACGAGCATAGCTCTTTTCCCGTATGTTACAATTAGGTAAATACACACACACACACACACACACACACACACCAAACAAAAATAAATAAAAAAAATTAAAATACATAAATGATAAATAAATAAATAGATAAAAAATAAATAAAGATAAATAAATAAAGATAAATGAATAAATTGATGAAAAATAAAATACAGTTGAAGGTAGAGAAGTGAGTGAAATGACAACAATACATAACTTTAAGATGAAGTTGGATAATTTTTGGAATAAAAGAGACGGGACAGCACCAGCATAGCTCCCCTCTCGTATGATACAACTAGGTAAACACACACACAGTAAATCCTAAGAGTATTCATGAGTTTAAACTTTTCATTGGTTTGGTTTCTTTTTGTCATTATTGCAAGCACTTTAAAAAATGTTTCCATGGTTACAAAAAGAAAAAAAGAAATCTTTGCTTGGCCACTGAACCATATAAGAGACCAGCAGGTAAGTAAGTGTCTGAAACTCTTAGGTGGAAGATTTTTGTCATGTGGTGAGGGAGTGATGGGATTTGTTTTATCCACTACTGATGCACAATACCTCTTTCAAATTATTTACATGGTTACAGAGAAAAGGGTAGAGTCAATTTTGTGTGTTGTAGGCCACAGAACTATCTAGAAGACTCCAACACATAAGTAAGTGTATGGGAAGTGTTAGGTGGATAGAAAAATACATTTCTTAATTAGTAAAAGGATTTAAGCAGTGATTGACCAAGTGAATCATTGAAGTGTGACCAAGCAGCGTCATCTCATCCCCATTCATCACAAATAAGTCAATGCATGATCTTTAAAGTACAAAAGAAAAGTAGATGAAATGTTAACATTCTCTCTCTCTCTCTCTCTCTTATTTCTTTCTTTCTTTCTTTCTTTCTCTCTCACAGGCTCAGGATCTGCGAGTCCACGCCCACAAGTTCCCAAAGCCCAAGGACGAGGGTTGGTTCCTGGTGCTGGGCGAGGTGGAGAGTGGGGAGCTGGTGGCCCTGCGTCGCATCCCTGCCGTGCGAGGCCGCTCCACTCACCTCCTCTCCTTCAGGACTCCACCACGCCAAGGCAAGGCCACTCAGGCACACTTCACCTTGTAACACTGATTCTCTACTTCATCTCACTCAGTCACTTATCTCACTAGTTTATCTCTCAAGCACACCACACCTTGTTATAGTGTCTCACCAGTTTGCCTCACACTCAAGCATATCTCATCTTGTAATTGTGTCTCACCAGTTCACCTCACACACAGGTACACCTTATCTCACAATACTGAATCTCACCAGTTTATCTCACTCAATTTCTCAAGCACACCTCACCTTGTAATATTGTCTCTCCAGTTCACCACACACTCAGGCACACCTCACCTTGTAATAGTGTGTCACCAGTTCACCACACACTCAGGCACACCATCTCACAACATGGAGTCCCACCTCTTCATCTTGCCCATCAATTAATCCACCTGGTGTGTTCTATTACTCTCTCTCCAAAACGCACCTCAATTCTCAGTATCTCAGTTATCCTCCTAGTCTAACCTAACACACATCTGTTCTTGAGGATTCTGCAGCAGTTTGGGTTTTCCTAAGTCTTACTAACATTGCTGGAGTTCCGTAGTTCACATAACACACCTAACCTTACCTGAATTACCTTATACATGCTTATTAGAGTCTTAACAACATTGCCATAACACATCCTTTACCTAACCTTACCTGAGTACTCTGACACACATTCATCATCATTTAAGTCTTACTCTCTTCAGTACTGGGACATATTTTTACCATGAGTTTTGGGTATGATTAGACAATTTTATTTATATTAAGAAGTGTGTGGAGATCAGAAGATTGATGGCCAGAGTTTTCACTATTTTAAGTCCCACATAAGTTTTTGAAGCTGTATAAAATTACCAAATAGTAAGTAGAATGAATATGAAAATGTGTCATGGTACTGAAGGGGTTAATAACATGGCTTAGTTCCTCTAACACACCTAACGTCTATCAGCATCTTACTTAACATCACCTGAATTCCCTCACACACATCCTCATCATTAGACCACTAACCTACTTACCAGAATACCACACCTCTGACCACACTCCCCTTGCAAGTCTGCCTTGATCTTTGACCTAACTTGACTTCCCCTCCACAGGCCCTGCAGTGCTGACCCTCTACCTGATGTCTGACAGTTACCTTGGCCTTGACCAGCAGTATGACATTCCCTTCAGGGTTATACCAGCCACACAGCTTGAGGGGGAGGAGGAGGATGAGGAAGAGGAAGAAGAGCTGCAGCATGGGAGTAATGATGATGAGTCTAGCAAGAAATGGTTACCCCCTCCACCAGGTAAGGCAGCTGTTTTATTTTTAGATTACTTGTCTTTCTGTATTTTTGTCAATCTTCGTTTTGTATCAATGGCCTGCTGTGTTTCTTTGTCTTTCCTTTTTTTGTGGGGGGCAGGGGGTTAGGTACCTGCCACCCATCTCTCTATGCCTATGATTACTGTGCATGTACAGGGTGTAGCACAAGTTTCTGTGGATACTGTTAGAGGTGCAGGTTATTCTCAGTAGAAAATGTTCCATACATATATACAGTTTGAAGCTTTGTTTAGTTGAGGGATGAAATTTAAGTATGGCAGGGTGACAGATACAACCCTGAAATAGACAATGTCATAGGGACAGATAGATGGATGGTAGATATACAGAAATAAAACCAGAAAGAAAAAAAAAAATATAGAGATGGTAGAACATAGGTATAAAAAGATGGAAAACACATGAATAGAAAGCTCACATAATACACTGAGATACAATACATAAACAGTGCATCATAGATATACACAGAGAGAGAGAGAGAGAGAGAGAGAGAGAGAAATATATAGACAGGCATATTTAATTTCTTTAGAGAATTTGTCTCTACGTATATGTTATGTGTTATCCATCCCCCATAGCTGCTATTTAGCATTTCTATATATTTCACCTTCCTGTTTCCCAGACATGCTCCCAGTGATGAAGTCTTGCTTCACTGACAAAAAAGAGGACAGAGAAAGAAGAGGAGCAGGAGGAAGAGGAAAGTGAGAGTCACACAGACTCCAGCGCCCCACAGCATTATAGGGGCCGGGAACAGAGACCCAGAGGGGGACGGCGAAGAAATTACCGATAGGTGGTAGGGATGTGAGGATGATGAGGGAGTGATGCATCTTTCTGTATTGAAGTTAATCATTAGCCTCTGTTTTGTTATGGTTGGGTAACATATTAATCATTCCTCAGTTGTGTTGATTGTTTTCTGCATTGTGTCTAAAGCTGCATCACATGTGAGCTACAGTTACTGTCATTTTATATACCTCTTATCCTTCACTATTCCACTCTGTTATGACGTTTTGGGTACAGATGACAATTGACTCGGCTCCCTCTCAAATCCCACAAACTTGGATAATTCTTCAATGTAAATGCTGCAAATATAATCAAAGTATATTATTTATTATCTGGGGACAATATTTTGGTATTTGATGTAATGTTTTACTGAGTTGTATTGAGGTGTTGGTATCAGGTACAGCTGGTCTCCATCATCTTACTCATGCCTCGTTTGGTCAGGTCAGGAATAATATAGACTCACATGCACACGCGTGTGCACACACACACACACACAATGCTGCTTGAAGGATACGAGTTTCACTGACTTATTATAACAACTTTATTCTCTTGCATTGTAATACATTCTTCCTTATGCATGTATGACAATGAAAACAAAGTGTTGTACTGTACTGTGCATGTATGTTACACATGCATATGATGATGATGATGGTGAGGGATGAATGTAATGTGTGGAGCCTGGAATGCTACAAAACATTGTAGAAAATTAAAATTGGAATGATGCAAAAAGCAAGGCAGGAATGGTGTGAAAATGGGACAAAAAACAGGAGCATCCCACTGTTTACAAACTAATATTTGTTCCCTGTGGCTCAATAACTATTACTGAATGGCATCAACCTCACAACACTAGATCTTGCACATGGGGTCCCTTCAAACAATGTTGGTCAAAACTGTCACTGGGCTCCCACCAATTACAGTAGGGTTCACAACAATGAACATGATTAATTCTAATGTCATATTTGGTACAACAAATGTGTGTTATGAAGATCAAAAAAATTTCAGGCCAGGAAACCAGAAAAGATGTACAGAATTCTTGAAAGTTTTGTGCCCATTCTTAAATTCTTACCGTCTTGAATTTGCACATTATCACCTCGAGCTTCACATTCCTTTGACAAGATTAGTCACATTTACCTACCATTGGCATGAGACAAAAAAGTAAGAACAGTGACAGTAAGGGAGATTATAGACAAGAAGAAAGGCAAATAAAAGGCACAGCACACACACAGTGATTAAGCACTCTAGGTTGCCTATCAATCAATCAATCAATATGTAATACAAAAGTACAGAAAGTAGGCATTCCACTGCAACATACAAAGAGAGAAAGTTTTGTTGAAGTGTTCTGTAAAACTTGATGGCTTTCCCTTGAGCAACCTACATATGATTATAAATATGTTAGTTATTATATCATGGTGAATAAGAGATGAATCCTTTGGTTAGTGACCGTTAGTCTCCTATACAAGTAAAAAATAATTGTACACAAAACTCTTTGATGGCACTTTGTGGAATGTGTAGCAACATGGAGAAGGCTGTGCCTAACCTCTCCCACAGCAGTGGTCATAGTGGTCAACAGGAGGGCACAAAGGTCAAGTCAGGTATTCTGGTATGTCCACTCAGAACTCCATGCAGAGAAAATGAGCCAGATTACCTTCCTCCTTAACAATACAAGTAACAAACACTGTACATAACATCCCAGACATCATGACCTATCTCCTCTTTACATTTGTCAGCGTTGGTAGCACCAGGAGCTGTGTATCTCATTCCTAGCGACATGTAGACAAAAACTGAATAACCAACACTATTGCCTAGTGTTTTCCCCCTGAACCTTCAGTCTTCAGTCTGCCAGGACCCTTGTCACACTGCAGATCAAAGAACTTCAGATTGATGGAAAGATAAGTTCATAGAAAAAAAGCTTGTTAACTGATAACTGACCTTCAGTATGTAAAAAAATAAATCTTATTCTCATCGTTGGCATAAGTTTTTACACTTTTCCAGTAATTCCTACACATCACCACATATCTTGAAACCACAAAACACTCATTCCCTTGAGCAAAGTATTCTTCATTACATCTCTTCAGCCACTCATCATCACTCCCCACCACCTGAACACTGTACTGCCATCAACATTCCAGGGACAAAACATTTTCAGCATAACTCCTTATCCCTGTCACCTCTACAGAATGACACATCCTTTGTGAAGTACACTCGACCCTCATTTTCCAGACTAGATTGTGCAGGAACCAGTCCAGATAACAAATAAATAATACTGACTATTCTTAGGCATTGAACACCAAAAGAAACCTGTCTCATGACCATTATACAATTAGGAATAGCTTAAATGTTCATCTTGAATTCATTTATCCCGCTTAATTTGAAAAGGTTCAGTGCAGGTCTGTTTCGATTGTGGAATCACCACAGCCACCCATCGCTTCCTATGAAATTTTCTATTTCCATTTCTCAGCCAGCTTCCTAGCTGCTGCAAGGATTTCTATGCCACAGACATTCATTCCCACTGATTGTTGCTGCACACACTTCATAACTGCAACATCTAATGCAGCAATTTTCTAGTCCTAACTTTTTTTAGGTGCACCTTTACCATCTTTGCTTGCCGATGCATCCACACAGTATTTGGCAGAATCTATCAGCTAATCTTTCAACTTTCTAATGTCTGACACAGTTTGCTTGGCCACACCTTACTCCTCACAAACACTCATAACACTGGCTCCTTCCTCTGATTCTCTTATTACCTCCTCCTTTTGAGCCACAGCTAGGATAACTTGCTTATGCTTAATAAATAGACTTAGAAGGTATCCATTCATACGAAAAATGCACAAAATCAATCACTGAAACAAAAAAAAAAAACACGTTTATGAGTGCCAGCTGGACTTGTTCACAACCACCTGCTACCATTTATCAGGCATTTCTGGCAGTACACGAGGCAAGTATTATTTGAATTAATTAGTCAGCCACTGGACACTGTCCAGATAAACCGAATTCAAGACTAACAAGGTAGGTCTGGATAAACGAGGGTCGAGTGTAATTAGGAGGCACAGACAGTACAGTAAGTCCTCATTATACGGTACATATGCGTTCCTGAAAACCTTACAAAATTACCATATACCGAACCCATTATAACATGTAATAATAGGGGATGTGTTCCAGCACATCGAAAGTCACCCCTACAAACATGAAAAAAGTCAAATAAAATAATGTAAAGTATTGCACAAAAGAAATAAACAAAATATTTTTATTTACCTTTTTATCAGATGATATCCCTCCCGAGGCTAAGGGACAGTAGGGATTTCAGAACCTTACTCATCTTCTGCTGAGTGGGTAGACAAGGCTCTGCTCTGCAGATCCATTACATTCTCCTCAGCTTTTTTTATAGCCTCACAATTCAACACTGTCCAGACTGTCGGCTGGGCTAGGCCCAAGTTTCGACTTATGGTAGACGTACCATCTCCCTGCTCTTCCCTCTTCAAAATATCTAATTTTACGTCCAATGTCAGACTACTCCTCTTTCGTGTAAACAAAACATGGGTGGATACCGTCCCTGTGAAATTTTCTTACCATAAATAGAATCAAGGATAGTAATTACCAAACACCGTAACTGTGAATTTACCGGATAACGAAGTACCATATAAGGAGGACTTACTGTACCTATTCAAAAAGTCAATATCCTCAAGAAAGGACACAGCTGAGACATGATACAAAGACTCGCACAAAAAACATATCCTGCAACTAAATCTTGATCCATCTGAAGGTGAGGCGCTCATAGAAAACTCACAAAATGAACAATAACAATAAATACTTCAAAGACCAAAGCTGAGTTTTGCTCCTTCACCCCTTCAGTTATTCCCTGACAGCCTCACACACAGGACTCCAAAAAATAGACACCTTCCCAATACTCCTGCAATGCTTCCAATCCACATCACTTCCCATAATCAAATCCACTGAAATGCTCCAAGCACATACTTCCACTTATCCACCTCCCTAAGTACCAGCACCAATGCACTAGACAGCACACCCACAGCCTCACAACATAACCCACAACTTGCACCACCTCAACACACTACAAATGTGGGCCCTTAGCTCGTCTTCTTCTTAAACTTCCATGCACTACCCATCATTAAGTAGGAGAGCTTCACCCAGCTGTAGGTGACCCCCAAGGCACAGTACACCGACACCAGCATGAGGGGCAGGAACGGCAGCCCCTCACCCAGCCCCAAGCGCCCTGGCCCTAGCTCCAGCAGCAGGAACAGAGGCACCAGTCCCAGTAAGTACAAGTTCTCAACAGCATGGAGGAGTGGCTGGCCCCACTGTGCTCTGAGGACTTGCACAGTGAAGAGAGTGTGCAGCATCAGCGCCGTCACCTGTGGAAGACACTTGTAATATGTTTATCCAATACACACACACAGGATACTGGGGCAATAAATGTTCCTAATTCTAGAAAAAACACACATGCTTTACAAGGAAATTACACTCAGAAAAACTATTACAGTAAGACAAAATTATCCTCAGCATTAAACAACAAAAGCATTACCAAATATCCTGAAAACATTCAAACTACTAAATTTCACAACACATGCACAGGCCATGTTAGCACAAAAATGTTAAATTCCAGATAACATGTTGAAGGAAACTTCTGGCTTTGAAAATTCAGAGTCAGATTCACAGGCTGCATATTGGGAAAAACATCACTCCACTCCACATTACATCTCTCTCTCACATACATCCACCCAATCTGGATCTTTCAAACACATCCACTTCTGTGGAAAAACATCATCAACCAACTGCCTCTCTCTCTCTGACCAGACACTCACCAGTCAATGCTTTTACTGATAGACACAAACACATTAAAAAAGTGGATTTAGAGAAGAAATAAATTACAGTGTTGCAGAATATGTAGTGTGATAATTTTATGATCATTTTTCTAAAACACCATAAATTATTCTCAAATATCTGAGCACTACCCCTTAAAGACCCCAGCGGTATGCTCTCTCTCTGCCACACACCATCCACACCAGGCATCAGCAACAGGGAACACAATATTCACGCAACACAACACACTACCTTTATCGGTGTCTCCTGAGGGGTGAAGAGGAGAGGGAAGAGGGAGAAATGTCCCACGATGCTCAGGAACAAGAACGCCTGTGCCTCACCCTTCCTCAGCAGACACAGCAACCTGGCAGCAAAGGAGAGGAGAATGCTAGTGCTTGCTTACTCATTCATTGGTATTGCTAATGGTGTAAACTGACAATCAGACTGGCTGACTGACTAATATTAACACAACATGAAACAATGATTGACTTGTATTAGTAAGGGCAAAGAACTAAGACAAACTTACAGAAAGCACATTATAATTTGATATAAAGAAGAGACATTCAAAGCCATAAACTATCTTGAACACACACACACACACACACACACACACACACACACACACACACACACACACACAGATAGATGGATAGATAGATTGATTCATCATTACAGTTAAGAAACACAACTTAAGTAAACTCCTAAAGCAAATAGAGAGACATCAAAATACGAAATAATATGTACTTAATGCACACACACACCCGAGAGGAAGCAGCACCATGAGGATGGCCTTCTCATGCACATGCCAGCCGAACATGAAGGAGCCAAACCCGCACAACACCAGTGCACGGATGAACTGCCAGGGGCTGTGGGGCGACCTCCACAGCACCACCAGGCCAGGCTGTGAGGAGCAGGGACAGCAGGAAGAGATGTTACAACACCAAAAAGAAATGCTTACATGAGAAGTAATGTAAATGTTTTAAGACAGTGGTTCTAACTCATTCCTCTTGTACTGTATCCTTTTGGAGTGTTGTGGAAATACTGAGAAGTCCTTTTTTATTATTGTTATTACCGTTATTCATTTACTATCTCTCTATGTAAGAGGGTTAGTGGGAAATAATAACAAAATATAAGGGTTCATTGAGATGCCAGTCCCTATAGAAGAAACCAAAGGGTTAAACCAATATTGAGAAGTGCCTTCCTTAATGAGACACAACTCTGAGACATTTCTTTTTGTTCTGTAGCAATCTTAAGACATCATACTGACAAGATGGTGAATAAAGTTTTTATCTTTGAGTCACTTCTTTATTAGAGGTGTTTGTAATTAGCATGTGTAAGGCATCATATATGGGTCTTTTTACTCTCTCACTCTCTCTGACTTAAGCAAGGGAAGGGTGGTGATGGGTTAAGGAAAGCTATGAGAGGTGGTAGTTGGGATCTGAACAAACAGAACATGCACAGTAACATGACCATGACCAGGCTGAGGTGACCACCAAGGCCTGAGTGGTTCCTGGAGGGGTCTGATTGTTCTGCCACTACTACTCTATTCAAAGGGATATTTCAAAACACCCGTCCTTTAATTTTTGACTACTGCTTTTGACTGCTTGGGGACCAGCACCTCACTGGACCTGGTTTCCTCATACTGTTGCTCTTGGCTAGTACACCTCCTTTGTAAAAATAAATACAAAACACAATAAAAAAATTAAAAGACTAAACAAACACACACCAAGTGCGTCGGACACCAATGACATGACACAGGCCAGACACTCACCACGATGGACAGTGCGGTGGTGATGAGCGTGGCAATGGGCGGCACAGATGGCAGTATGGTGTGGCTAAACTCCTGTACCAAACCTCCAGTCATGCTGGCCACACCTTGCTTTGTGACCTGCCACCCCAGCCGCCCTCCTGCAACAGACAAATGTGCCGATGCTGGTACTGTCTGACTGATCATAGGTTACACACATTACAGAAACAGAAAAGGAAGCACAGAAAAAATTAGCAGTCAGACTGTGGAGCAAGACATAAATAAGCTAATCTAGAAAAAAAAGAAATATCAATGAATAAAGAAGTGAGAAAGATAAACCATTACTAAGGTATATACCAACCTACTACTACTACTACTACTACTACTACTACTACTACTACTACTACTTCTACAAATAAATATATGTGCAGATGGATTGAAACTGATCACAACTTATATATAGTACAAAAAAGTACACACAGATAGACAAACTGGTCACACATTACACACACACACACACACACACACACACACACACACACACACACACACACACACACACACACACACACACATAAAGCCCAGGCCCTGTAAAACTACAACTAGGTAAATAAATACAACTAGGTAAATACACACACACACACACATATTTGGGTGTGTCTCCTTTCACGTGTAGCCCCTGTTCACCTAGCAGTGAGTAGGTACGGGATGTAAATCGAGGAGTTGTGACCTTGTTGTCCCGGTGTGTGGTGTGTGCCTGGTCTCAGACCTATCCAAAGATCGGAAATAATGAGCTCTGAGCTCGTTCCGTAGGGTAACGTCTGGCTGTCTCGTCAGAGACTGCAGCAGGTCAAACAATGAAACAGTGAAAACACACACAAAACATGTACCACACTTATACCAAATCATGTAAAATATCACAAAATAAAAATGTTCCTGCTGACGTCAAATGTACCTCTAAACCAAATCCTTTACATGACTCACCACCACTGAACCAACACCACACAACACAGCCACAAACCACACACCATCAATACACTCAGAACATAACAACAGCCTCACCACTGCCCCCAAAAACCACCATCACAGCCTCACCACACCCAACCATCACCAATACTACATCACCACAAACTACACGCTACCACCACTACATCCTCACCACACAAATACGTATACACATCATCATCAATACAATCAGAACACTACCACAACTTCACCACTGCCCCCAAAACTCACCACCACATAACCAGACACCACCAATACATTCAGAACACTACCACATCCTTACCAATGCCCCACACCCACCACCACCACCACCACCACATCCATACATCCACACACTCACCAACCAGCACCAGCATCTTGTCAGCAAAGTTATACAGTGCCCAGAAATTTGGTGCCCAGTAGGCGTGGCAGAGACCTCGGCGAAAGGGGAACAGCCGTGCCAGAACCTGTGGGGATGGAAGGGGTGAGGGGAGGGTTGTGAGGAGTGAGGGAGTGAGAAAGTAGGAATATTGTGAGTGGGGTAGTGAAAAAGAGGTAGGTATATTGTTTTGTAGCTTGTTTTCTTTAATTTTTTTTTATTCGTGTGTGTGTGTGTGTGTGTGTGTGTGTGTGTGTGTGTGTGTGTGTGTGTGTGTGTGTGTGTGTGTGTAATTCACTGTTTGATGTGGTGCAGTGTGTGACGAGACAGCCAGACGTTACCCTACGGAACGAACTCAGAGCTCATTATTTCCGATCTTGGGCTAGGCCTGAGACCAGGCACACACCACACACCAGGACAACAAGGTCACAACTCCTCGATTTACATCCCGTACCTACTCACTGCTAGGTGAACACCACCTACACGTCAAAGGAGACACACCCAAATATCTCCACCCGGCCGGGGAATCGAACCCCGGTCCTCTGGCTTGTGAAGCCAGCGCTCTAACCACTGAGCTACCAGGCCCCATGTGTGTGTGTGTGTGTGTGTGTGTGTGTGTGTGTGTGTGTGTGTGTGTGTGTGTGTGTGTGTGTGTGTGTTACACGTGTAGCACACCTGCTGGTCACCCAGCCAGTCTTCCCCATTATAGAGTGAGCTCAGAGCTCATAGACCGATCTTCGGGTAGGACTGAGACCCCAACAAACTCCACACACCGGGAAAGCGAGGCCACAACCCCTCCAGTTACATCCCGTACCTATTTACTGCTAGGTGAACACACCCCACACATTAAGAGCTGCGCCCATTTGCCTCGCCGCTTACCGGGACTCAAACCCAGGCCTCTCAATTGTGAGTCCAGCGTGCTAATCACTACACTCCGCAGTGTGTGTGTGTGTGTGTGTGTGTGTGTACGTGTGTGTGTTCTGAATTTTTGTATTTGCATCTTAATCTGTCTGTCTGGCTATCTATCCATCTGGCTAAACCTTACTATCCTTTATCCCTACTTCTCATCCTTCTTTTCCACCTTTTACTAATGTTACATCTCTTATCACTACTAAACTTTTTCTTCCTCCTCCTCCTCCTCCTCCTCTTCCTACTACTACTACTACACCACCACTACCACTACTGCTCCTTGTCCAAACACCCTCACAAGAACCTAAAACTCTATTACTCATACTGTTTGCCTTTCCTTTGTACTCCTCCTCCCCCTTCAAGCACCCACCTGCAGAAGCTGACCCCGCATGACAAAGGGACCGAAGGAGAGCCCGAAGACCGCAGCCACCACTACACCAAGCTTGACAAGACGGAAGAGCTGGCCAAGGCGAGAGGTCTGGGGCTTGTCAGCGCGGGTTGGGGGGGGGCCAAGGAGCACATAGGAGCGAAGGAGGTAGATGAAGTATGCTGGGGCAAGGTAGAGGTAGATGTGCTTCAGGTTGAGGAGGACTGAGAACCACAAGGCTGACTCGATCTCTCTTCTCTGTGGGTGGAGGATCAGATCTCTCTTTATGTATTAATTTATAGTTTTTCCCTCTAATGTAAGACTTTATTGATTTATATATCATTTTCTCATGTTTGATAAATAATACAAGAGAGCAACTAATTAATATGTTATGTTTTTGGGCCTTCATATCTCTCTCTCTCTCTCTCTCTCTCTGTTATATTTGATATGAGAAATTCATTTATTTGGTAAGATCTTTTCCTTCACCTCTCTCTCTCTCTCTCTCTCTCTCTCTCTCTCTCTCTCTCTCTCTCTCTCTCTCTCTCTCTCTCTCTCAATTGATATGAGAGAGGAATGACTTTGGTATGATCTTTTCCTTCATCTTTGCATTCTCTCTCTCTCTCACACCTCACCTGCAGCATTCTGGCAATGGAAATGAAGAGGAGGCCAAAAAGGAAGCCATTGTACTGGAAGTGAATGTGGTCCACCAATAGCAGCCCAGCACTGGTGAAGAGGACCACCCCCACCGCCGGCCCCAGCCCCACCGCTGCACCCTTCCTGGTTGCCACACTGCTCCCCACCTCCTCCCACATCTGGAAAAGGGAGTGGAGGGTAAGGAAAGGTGAGGTAATAGAGGGAGGGAGGGTTGGAGGGTAGATAAGGAGTGAGGGAGGGAGAAAGAGGGGGAGAGAAGGGAAAGAAGAGGGAGAGGAAAAACAGGGAAAGTAAAGAAAAGAGGGAGAGAAGAGAAAGAGAGGGAAAGAAAGAAGAGATGGGAAGAGAGAAAAGTGAGAAAAAAAAGGAGGGAGAGAGAAAAGAGGGTGAGAGGAAAGACAGAGGGAGAAAGAGGAACAAAGAAGGAAAAAGAAGGGAGAAAAGACAGAAAAGATAAAAGGGAGAAGGAAAGATAAAAGAAAGAGGGAGAAATAAAAAACAAGGAAATGAGACAAAGATAAAAAAGAAAAGGAAAGACAAATGAGAGAAGAAAAAGACAAAGAAACAAAAATTACAACAAGTCACAAACCACCAAACAAACAATCATAAACAAACAAACACTGCAAAACAGCCTTATGCCCTTCCACAAAAAAATAAGCAAATAAAACAAAACAAAAAATAGAACAAAATAAAATAAACAAACCACAACAATAGAAACATAGAAGAAAATCACAAGCACCCCTCAGAAACCATCCCCATCTCTCTTGACCATCTGATCCCCTGACACTGACCCCCTGACCTGACCTCTTCCCTGACCCCCTGACCCTCTGACACTATGACTCCCTGACCCTTTGACCCCCTGACACCCTGATACTATGACCCCCTGACCCCTTGACCTGGCCTCCTCCCTGACCCCCTGACCTCCCGACACTCACACTTTGCATCCGTAAGCGAAGACAAGGTCGGTAACAATTACGGACAGCCTCTGGAACAACACCGTCATGGGCGAGGCATAGCTGAGGTTGTTGATGTCCAGCATTGCAGCATCGAAGAAACGAGCCACCTGATGATGACACAATATGGAGTGTGGTGATGTGGTGTTGGGGTATGGTGGTGGTGGTGTGGGGATGTGATGAGGTGTGTTTGTGTGTGGTGTGGTGGTGGTGGTGGTTATGTAGCAGTGTGGTGGTGGTGTGGTGGTGCAGTGGTTGTGTGATGCTATGTGGTGGTGTGGTGCTTGTGCTGGGGTGGAGGGTTGTTGTGGAGGTGTGGGTGTGGTGTTGTGTGGTGGTGTGGAAAGACTGGTGGATGAACTCAAAGATAATAAGGAGTGAGAATGAAGTGTTTTGTTGTGAAATCTCTCTCTCTCTCTCTCTTACCTTGGCCAGGAGGAACTCGAACCAGGCAAAAAGGGGTGGGTAGTCCAGGGTCCAGGGTGAGGTCTGGTCCACATACCAGCGGTCCACTGGCAGACTGTGAGTCACCGCCAGCCAGTTGCGGTGAACCTCAAAGTCTGTTGATCGGCTGGAGGGAAGGTGAGAGATATTAGGTTAGCTTAGATTGGTCTTTCCAATTAGGTTAGTCTATTTATTTTTTTTCTGGTTAGTTTTTTTTTCAGTTAGTTTAGTTCTTTTTTGGGTTAGTTTTTTCTTTTTATCTATTTATTTTGTAAGTGTGTGGTTGGCTTGGCAGTTTTTGAGTTAGGTTAGGTTGGGTTTGGTTGGATTGGGCTGTGCTGTGCTAGAGAGAGAGAGAGAGAGAGAGAGAGAGAGAGAGAGAGAGAGAGAGAGAGAGAGAGAGAGAGAGAGAGAGAGAGAGAGAGAGAGAGAGAGAGAGAGAGAGAGAGAGAGAGAGAGAGAGAGAGAGATTAAAAATTGAAAGTAAAAAAATAAATAATAAATAATAATAATAATTAAAAGGTTATTAGTTTAGAAATGGGGGAAAAATATTAATGCTTAGTTTAACATTGTAGTAGAAAAATGGTTATATCAAAATTTAAAGAAAAATACAAAATAATGTTGGTTAGCTTGGAAAAAGAGGAGAAATGGAGGAAGTTAGCTTACAACAGAGGGGAAATAGAAGTTAGCTTAGAATATAGAAAGAAAATGTAAATGGCTCAGAAGCAAAATAAAAAAGTGACTAGCTAAGAAATAAGAAAAGTGACAGTACCTTTAAAATCAACACAAAAGAAGTGATGGAAAAGAACAACCCATACTGACGCAGCCATTTAACACTGTCTTCATTATCGAGTGACTTACTAGGCCGGGAGCAGCAGCAACTTGAGGCAGGACATCCCTATCACCGCCAGGCCAAACATCCTGCTGGGGTGGTCTGATCCTGATGCACTCTACAGAAAGTATAATAAGATTAATAACTCTGTACTGTATGATTATCATCTATCTTATTTATTGGTATATTTAGGTGTCCTTTGAATTAACGTGCTAATAAACATCCTGAGGGGACAGTCTGATTCTGCTGTACTCCATAGAAAGAAGGATTGATGACTTTGTGCATTTAAAGATACTGGATGATTATTATTTATCTCATTTATTGGTAGATTTAAGTGTGTTTTGAATTAATCTGCTAACAAACATCCTGCTGGGGTGGTCTGATTCTGCTGTATTCCATAGAAAGTAGGATAAAGATAAATAACTGTGTGCATTTTAAGATAGTACTGGATGATCATTATTATCTAATTTGATTAATAGGTAGATTTGGGTGTGTTTTGAATTAATCTGCTAACAAACATCCTACTGGGGTCTGATCCTGCTGCACTCAGAAGAAAATACCATGAATATTAATAATTCTGTACATTTCAAGATACTGCATGACTATTGTTTTATCTATAGGTAGTTTTGGGTGCACTTAAATATCTGCTAACAAATATTCTGTTGTACTTTAAAAAAAGAAGGATAAATATGTATAGCTCTGTGCATTTTGAGACACAGGATGACAGGATGATAATTATCTATTTCATTTAGAGGTAGATTTTGGTGCATTTTAAATTAATCTGCTGACAAATATACTACTGCACTCTGGAGATGAATGTTGAATTAATATTAATAACTCTGTACATTCTAAAACACAAGATGATTATCATCTATTTTACTTTTTTGGTTGATTTAGCTGCATTTCCAATTAATCTCCTAACAAACATCCTGCTGGGGCAGTCTGATCCTGCTGCACTCTGAAGAAAGTATGGTGAATATCAATAATTCTGTACATTTCAAGATACTGGACACTTATTACATCTATAACACAGAAGGCCACAAAAAGAAAAGGTTTTGCAATTTCTTGACTGAACAATGCTTTGAAGTGGGTGCAAAGGGTGTCTCAGAGTGATCAGTGGTAAGGATAGGTGTGTTGGGTACCAGTGGAAGGGTTGACACAGACTGGAACTGACAGCTACATTAGAACAGTTTTTAACTCCTTCAGTACTGGGACACATTTTTACCATGAGTTTTGGGTATGATCAAATTATTTTATTGACATTAAGAAAGGTCTATGGAAGTGAGAAGATTAATGGCCACAGTCTTCACTACTTTAATCACCAATTAAGTTTCTGAAGCTGCATAAAATCACCAAATAGTGAGTAGAATGAATATGGAAACATGTCATGGTGCTTATGGAGTTAAGGGTAAGAGTTATTTACAAGGTGAGCAATTTGTTCATTTATTTATTTTTTGTCATTTGAGATATATTGTGGTAGTGTGCTTGTATTTTGACCATAAAATACCTAAGTTTCATTAACATATACTGTATATAGAGTGGCTTCCTCTGGTGCACTATGGGACAAGAAGCAAGCAGGCAGTGACTTTCCACTACACTACCTAGAATCTGAGAATTAATAAAACAGACTTTCTGCAACACTGTGGGAAGAAAGCAAGGGAGTGACTGTTCCTCCTATATTCTGTAAATAGAGCAAATGGTCCCTTTCTACTAAAGCAAATTAACAGTGACTTTTCTTGCTCCACTGTGTACATGAAGTGAATGGTGACTGTTCCTACTGTGGCTCTCCTCCCCATGCCCCGCCAATCCCACCACTGAGGGACAGGGCAGGCCAGGGTGGGCTGGGGCAACGGCCACTGGTGCAACAATCAAAACAGTACGGTAGAAAATGCTACACAAAGTATTCTAAACCCCTCTCAGATTTGCTAATTCAAACTCCTCACCACACGTAGCTTGTGTGGCCCATGGCTAGGTAGTCAGTCCAGGTGGAGACCTAAACTGCATGTCACCATTATACCCAAGACAGCCAGACCAAGCTCCACTTACATTTTCCATTCCTATGCAGACTAGAATCTGCCCTCTCACCAGGGAGGAAGTAGCGTGGTGAGGAAATCCATAGTGCCAAGTGTATGGTCTGAGTTAGGTGTTAGGGAAGGTGTTCCACTCAATGTTGAGGTCAGTTTGACCCACCTTGGTTAAACCCAGGTTATTTTCGCGTATGTGCACCAGGTCCATGGGGGTATCACCTGGTAGGGTCAATTAGGTTAGTGGGATATTGTGAGTGTGAGTGTGCTGTGGGGTATCAGTCCCAATTGTGAAGTGTATCAGTGGTAATAAATGTAAAGCATCAGCAAGTGTAATTAGTGTTGGCACTCCTGACCCAGGGTGTTGTGTTGTGCTCCATCTATTCACACCCACGCTGACCCTCCAATTGGCCTGTGACCTCTGGCACAGCTACCTACCACCCCTATAGTGGGTTATACCACAGCACGGGGAGCCACACAACTGCACACACGTCCAGACACTAAATTACCACAGGGCCAAACAAGATTAGTCCAATCAAGGGACCGCCCACTGAATCACTGAAGCAGACCTCACCCTGCCCTCTGCTAGGGGCACGCCTTGCTGCAGCGTCACCCTGCGCCACACACTGAACACCACGGCAGTAAGGACAAGACACAACGATACCAGGTGGTGAGTGCATGACACGCACCAACACACTCACACACAGGTGGCTGTGCTGCACCCTCTCACACACACACACACACACACTTTTTACTATTGGACACATGCAGTACAAGAGGACATGGCTTAAAAGTTGAAAGAGGGTTTTTGTAGCAGAGATGTAAAGAAGTCTAGTTTCCCTCATAGAGTTGTGAAAAGCTGGAATTAACTTGACAAGGAAGGTTGTAACAGCTGGGACTGTGCAGACTTGTAAGGAGAAACTTGATAATAGATATACACACAGGATATCATCAGTTTACTCCCCTCCTGTAAACACACACACACACGTTTATAAATTAATCAACGGAATGGACCAAGTGGATAATGAGAAACTGATCCTGAGAGAAGAATATGACATTTGAAGCACAAGATTGCATTGTAAAACGATGAGGAAGGGAAGATGTCTGAGAGATGTTAAAAAACATAGTTTCCCGCAAAGATGTGTTGAGACATGGAACAGTTTGAGTGAAGAAGTGGTGTCAGCAACGAGTGTGCATAGTTTTAAAGAAAAACTGGATAAGTGTAGATATGGAGACGGGGCCACATAAGCATAAAGCCCAGCCTGGATTCATGTAACTTTTTATTAAAGCCTTAACAAGCATTGTTAACAAACATAGACTAGCAAAAAGTATCTCATGAAGACTGACAAATTCGCTGCTAGCACTAACAAGTCCTAGCAAACAATGTTAGCTAGCAACGGGTTTGTTAACTTATTCCGCTACATTTGGCGGAAATCTGCTAAGTTCTGCCTTTTATTAGGCACACAAAACAATGTTTTTGTACTTATTTTGTACTCCAAATAGCGATATTTCACATTAATATATTCTCCCAGCATGTTTTCAGTATGTTTCTACTAAAAAAATGTGGGTTATTTCAAATAAAAAATTTGGCGCGAATATTTGGTAAACACTAAACAGCCGCAAGCATTGTGCCAGCGTGGACGTCCTTGGACCTTCCCCAGCGAAGAAAACAAGAAAACCTAATTGGTCTGAGGACGAGACCCTACTGCTTGTTCAAGAAATACAAAGGAGGAAAATAGTTATTAACAGGAAGTTTTCACCCTTCCTGACAAATCAAGACAAGGAGAAAGCATGGAAAAAAATTTCTCAAACATTGTACTCTGCTTTCCTTGTAGTAAAGAGAACCATCCAAGAGTGCACAGAACAAGGAATATACTCAGTCAGGTAAGACACATTCCATAAATCATCCATCCTATGACTAAAGAAATATTTCCGATAAAATTTTATTTGTGTCCATACCCTCCCACATGTCCCTATAGTCTTCCTTCTCTTCTAAAACTAGCTTGGAAATAGATGGAAATGCAGGGTTTCGGTTGGATGACATGAAATACGTCGGAAATGTATAATTGTTTATGTAGAGAGGTGAATCTTAAGAAAATTAACCTAACCTAACCTCATCTAACCAGCCTAACCAAACCATCTAAGCAACCTAACCTAAACTAATCTAATCAACCTAACCTAGACTAACCTAATCAACCTAACCTAAACAAATCTAATCAACCTAACCTAACCTAGGCTAATCAAACCAACTCAAACTAAATGTAACTTAACCTCAACTAAGGTAACCCGAGACACTAATCAATATCTATAAGATAGAGTATGCATAACTGAAGTAGTTCATGTCCTTCACCCCAAACCCACATTCCAAAGTACACCATTTGTTTCTATATAGCCTTCAGTCTAGCTTCCTAATCATCTTATCGTGATCCATGGTCATATAATTTTTTTTTATTGTTTCAGGAGCTGGTGGTCCTACCACATCTCCCCTGAGCCCAGTGCAAATAGTAATCCAGGAAATCCTTGGAGGACGAAATTCTCAACACTGCACTGTAGTGGGAATCAGTAACGACTACACCAGAGATGTCTTGCAGTGAGTATATATGTTTCACTTTCAATACTTATATATTATAGCATTTTCAAGGATGACAAGTACTGGGTTTCCTTCCAGGTACTACTAATCCCAGCCTTAAAACATTTACCTGTGCATCATCTATTTGGTCTCTTTATTAATGTTTTCACACGTCACCGTGTTTTTGCCATTTTCTGAACTCTACCCTCACTTACTGCTATGTTGCAGATAATTTAGTTTTAGGTTAATTTCTGTCTTTGCTCTCTTCCATTACTTGACTGGTAATCTTCCTTTCTCCGTTTCAGTGCAACTTTAATTAATCATAATGCCGTTTTTCTTATTTTGTTACCATTTATTACGTTAATTACTCTTGGTTTCTCTTGTTTCCTTACCATTTATTACGTTAATTACTCTTGCTCTACCTTTCAGAGGAAGTCAACCCAACTCTGCACAGACGACAAGTCTTGTTGAATTACCACCACAACTCCAACCACTGGCACCTCCTGCAGCTGAAACAGCTCAATGTCTGGAGCAGGGGGAGTCAATCATCATCTACACAAGTGATGCTGCTGTGACTGACAGCGAGGCAATATGTGAAATAGAAGACAATGACAATAGTGAAATTAAGGACAGAGAAATGAAAATGAAATCATATAAAGCAATAATAGAAGCTGCAAAAGCAAAAATAAAATACTATGAACTTTTATGCGAAAAAGAAAATTTAGAAATAACAAAATTAAAGAAAGAAATAAACAAAGTGTAATACTAAATATGTGTGTGTGTGTGTATTTACCTAGTTGTAGTTTTACAGGGCCTGGGCTTTATGCTCGTGTGGTCCCGTCTCCATATCTACACTTATCCAATTTTTCTTTAAAACTATGTACACTCTTTGCTGATACCACTTCATCACTAATCTGTTCCAAGTCTCAACACATCTTTGCGGGAAACTAAATTTTTTAACATCTCTCAGACATCGTCCCTTCCTTAGTTTCTTACTATGCGATCTTGTGCTTCTAGTCATATTTTTCTCTCAGGATCAGTTTCTCATTATCCACTGTGTGTGTGTGTGTGTGTGTGTGTGTGTGTGTGTGTGTGTGCTTACCCTTAAGTTACTTAGCTATTAGATGTATCATATAATTATAAGTACAATTTTACAAAAATCACTCCTGTATCTGTTTCCTTCTACATGATATTATGATAGTCACCTATATGTTATAAGAACTTCCTCCTTCCAAAACACAGTGACTTTTAAAAATAGAACTTAAATATATAGGATCATTTCAAACTCATCCACATATTACAAAAAATATTTTATTATTTCTGCGCAAAGAAGGGTAAAAAAAAAGTCTTCTTTATAAAAATCCACCCGCATGCTCCTTTTTTCTCATGTGAGAGAGGCACTCCTGCTGGGTCTGGTGTTCAGAGGCAGAGGACCCTTCATTGGACTGGTACCGTAGCCTTACTCATCAACACTGAAAAGTGAAAGAACAGATTTTTACCTTTGTATGTAGGAGTTTGGAACAGAAAGACCCACTAGTGACGTGCATCAATGCCTCAGGCACCTCAGTTTGAAGCAACAAGGCCTACAGGCATGATTTACAAAACACCTAATGTTTTATAAACTTTATTCTCTTTTCTGGAAAGGTGGGCACTTGTGTATAGATGAAGTGACTGTAATCAGATTATTTTGTATGACATACCAGTGGTGGAGTGTATGAAAATAAACTTACTTGAAGTGGACGTATGCAAAGTGATCCCTTCGGGCTTGAACTTCTCGTGCCACAGGGCCTGCAGCTGCATGGTATGGGGCAGCCTCCTCATCCTCCACTTCTTCAGCACCATCATCACAGTCATCTGCATCAGGGAGAGGAATGCCCCTGTTCTCGCAGAAATTGTGCAGAATAACGCAGGCATAAATCACCTTGCAGACCTTGTCGGGGGCAACGCGGACTTCACTGTGCAGGACATGAAATCTTCGCTTCCATTGCCCAATCCCTCGCTCAACCACACTTCTCGTTCTTTTGTGAGCTCTGAAAGAAAAATGAAAGAGATGCTGACTACACTCACATTTTAAAGTGTTACTAGTTCTGCAGGTTAACTCATAGCAGAGATCAGAGTAATTTGAGAAAATATACTTCTAGTGGCAAACATGATTAGGCTATATCATAGTCTTAAAATACATAGGCTATCACTATCTCTGTACTATCCTATACCTGAGCCTAACCTAATCTAACCTAACTTAACTAAACATAATCCAATCCAACCTAACAAAACCTTCCCTTGTCACATCACTTATAAGTAGGAAAACTGAATTAATACATATACTATTTGAAATGAGGAGTTAGGATGTAAAGGGCTATTTATGAGCAAAAGAGGGTTAGACTATACCAGTCTTAAAATAATTAGGCTATCAATATCTCCATATTATCCTCTAACCTAATTTTATTTCAATTAACCTAACTTAACCTAATCTAACCTAACTTGTCTAAACTTAACCCAACCTAACCGAACCTAACCTTGTAGCATTATTTATAAGTAGGAAAATTGAATTAATACATATATTTGGCATGAGAGATTAAAGGAATGATAAAGGATATTTCTGAACAAAATAGATGTTATATTAATATGAAACATGTACAATTATCTCAATGAATTGCTTACCTGTTATAATTGGCTTGAGGGTCTGCTAGCTGACGATTTGTATATGGTGTTAGGAGCCACTGCTTGAATGGATATCCACTGTACCCAAGGAGATGGCACGGTTGTGGCACATAATTATCCTCAAATAACATTTTGAGTCCAGATTCATCCAGGATGCGGGCATCATGCACTGATCCAGGCCATTTGCTACTATGTCCAGGATCTTGTAGGTGGCATCAAACACTACCTGAACATTGATGCTATGGTAGCATTTCTTGTTCACATAGGCGCTCTTATCATCTTTGGGTGGCACAATCCGCACGTGGGTCCCGTCAATCACGCCCACTGCTCCAGGACATCCGGCTATAGCCATGAATTCCACCTGCTTCCTCTGAACTTCTTGTCTAGTCAGTGGAAACTTCACAAACTGGTGGAAGACACGAGGGGCAGTCAGTGCAGTGATTGTTTGCCAAATCACACGGCTGATAGTTGGCTGCGACACACCAAAATCATCACTGCACAGCTGCATCTTGCCAGTGGCTAAATAACGGAGAGTTATAGCCACCTTCAGCTCTGGAGGGATTGCTTTATTTCGGCAAGTTTGACTGTGCAGTTCGTCCCTCACCAAGTCTGTCACTGCTACAATGCCAGCTCGATCCAGACCGTATCTTCTGATGAGCTCAGCATCACTGAAATCCCGGAATATGTCCTTCCTATCACGAAATTTTCGCCGTTGTTGTTGCCGTGCTGCCATGGCCACTCGCTACTCGGTACTTGTTAGTGTTTGTTAAGACGCTAAAAGCCCTCTGGACCACTTGTAACTTAACAAGGCCTAACAAACATTGTTAAGCACTTTTTAGGGCTTAACAGTTTCATGTATCGCTTTTACTGTTAACGTTTGCCTAACAAGCTATTTGTTAAGGTTACGAGTACATTGTTAGCACTAAAAGTTATATGAATCCCGGCCAAGGCCGGGATTCATATAACTTTTAGTGCCCTGTAAAACTACAACTAGGTAAACACACACACACACACACACAGTGGTAATGTTCCCTGTCAAGTGTTCATCCGGCAGCCTCCCTGACTCACTCCCTACCACACAGTACCAATACTCGAGCCTCGTGTACCTTGCCACGCCCTGCCAGACACACCGCCACACGCCACACCTCTCAGCGGTACACCCTGCAGCGCCTACACCACCCACCTGTGTGTAAATAGTGTGTTGAACAATACATATGGAGATCCAGCAGAACGGAGTACGCGGTGCCTGAGTGGTGCCTGACAGCTGGCCGGGGCCCGGGGACTGGTGAGGCGAGGCTCGCCATGCGCACCGCCGGGAGATTTGATTGCCTCGCTTAGTGTTGACACTTGACAATTGACATGTCACACTCATTGTTTATTATTGTTTTGTTTTGTTTTCTAGGCTCTATTCCACCAGTAAATGGTGCTCTACAGGGCCTCATACAAAATTATATATACATAGTTGATATGTGGCTAAAGAAATGAAATTGAACATATGAAAAGTAAACACAATAACCATATAAATCATCATCGCCAATTACAGTACATAACCTTCAGTGATGCACATCTCCACGTCATAACATTCTCTGAATATAAATGTTTTTAACCTTTTCTTAAAAACTACAACATTCTCACTGCACTTTAAATCATTAGGTAGTGCATTGTATAACCTTGGAGCACTGTACTGAAATGTTCTTGCACCAATCCCAGAATTATATCTTGGTTCAAACAGTCTGTTTACATCATGTGCATGTCTCACAACTACATTGGCATTATTCTCAAATTTTTCCAGTAGGTCACTCAAATACTGTGGTTTACCAGTTTTAACAGCTTGATAAGTCAGGACACAAATTTTGAATACAATTCTAGCCTTGATAGGCAACCAGTGTAGTTCAATAAGAGTTGGTGTGATTCTCTCTTAATTAATCTAGCTGCTTTATTCATGATCACTTGTAACTTTTTCAATTGGTAATTTGGTAAATTTAAGTATAATGAATTACAGTAGTCAATTCTACTAATGACATAGTTATGAATTAACATTTTGACAGAATTATCATCAAGATATTTTCTTATAAATGCAATGTTACGGAGATGGTACCTAGCAATTCTTGTTACATCATTAATATGATCATTAAAATTTAAGTATTTGTCCATAACCACACCCAAATTTTTTACTTTATCAGAAATCACTACATTCCTTCCATTAAAATTAAAACCTTGTAAGTCATTCAACCTCCTGATATCACACTATTTACCAACTATCAAACATTCTGTTTTGTTGTCATTAAATTTCAGCTGTTTTCCATCCATCCATTTCTTAACATCAAACATAATCCTA
>NC_059260.1:5868888-5898888 GCF_017591435.1 Portunus trituberculatus | reverse complement strand
GGGCCGGATAAGGATTAAACACCCCCGTCCCAAGGATGCGGGGGTACGGAGGCAACTGCTGGATATCCTGTCCACCACGCTGAGGGTGTCAAGGCTAATCCCTGCCAATGACGCCATCGTGATCCTCACACCCACCGACAAGGATGCAGATGCTGTGTTTCTTAACGACACCCCCAACCGTCTGGCTTCAGCAGGATTTACCCCGATCGTTCCTCCCGAGCTACGAGCTCAGAGGACAGTGATTTGCCATGGTCTGGACGAGTTGGTATACGAACATTCGCCTGAGGAGATCGCAGTGGAGGTGGGGCTGAAACACGACTGGGCAAAGGCAGAGGATGTGTTCAAGTTCCCCCGCTCCTCCACCTGCAAAATCACCTTTACAGACTCGAACATGGCTAAAAAGGCACTGTTGGAAGGGTTGAATCTCTTCCAAATACACGTCTCGGGACACCAGATGCGTCAGGAAATGTTCATCCCTCTCCTGACGTGCAACAGGTGCAACGTGGTGGAGGACCACCCAACCAACAGTTGCCCCCGTCCAGCAGGATACATGCGGTGCTCTGAATGCGGGAGCGAAGAGCACACGTTCAGAAGCTGCCCTGCCCCCTCCAAGACGTGCTTCAACTGTGGTGGGGATCACAGTGCCAGAGCCATGCGGTGTCCCATCCGCAAGGAGGCACTAAAGAAGAAAGAAGAGGCAATCAGGAAGGCTCATGTCCGACCTGGTGTCTCTTATGCTCAGACGACGACACAACAGGCACCCGCCCCAACCGGGCTCGCCTCACCCGACCCCACCAAGTCACTGGCAGGCCTGCTATGCCTATGGCACGCACACCTGACCAACTCCACCAACCCCGGGTGCTTCCAGCAGGTCCTCTCCAAGGGTCTGGCGGACAATGGGCTCCCAGACATAAAGCTGCCTCCCCCTCTGCCTCTCAGGCCCTCTGAGTCAGTCGTCAGGGCCCTCGCTGAGGGAGCAGCCCAAGCCATCGCGACGGGAGGGCCAGCACCAGTCAGCTCTGCCATCGCTGAAGAAGAAGAACCATCCAGCCCCCCGTCCTCAGCTCCCTCTCCCAGCGCGGAGGATACCGAGGACACAGAGGATGAAGAAGATGAAGAGGAAGCAAGCCAGGACCCACCCGCACAAGAAGTGGGTTACGCTTTTGTGGGAAGGAGCAGCAAAAGGAAGAGGATCCCAAGCTCCTACAACGACCTCGTCCACTGCCTCAACCAGAAGACCCTGATCTTCATCCAGTCCGGGCCCGCCCGACTGAAGCCGAAGATCATGAACCACGTTAAGGAAAACATCGGCTCCCTCCATCACTGGATCATCAATATGACCGAGGTGTACGAGCGAGCCAAGACCGATCCCCAACCGGTCCTACTAGACGCACTTCCAGGTAGATACACCCTTGCACGTGAGTAATGCCTCGTCTTCGCGTAATCCAGCACAACGTCCTCTCCTGGGGTAACCGTAAGTATGACCTAATTAACACTTACAGACACTATGACCCTGACATTATTCTTATTAACAGCCACGGACTCTCTGACGAGACACGTCTTAAAATACCAGGTTTCAGAGTTTACCAGCGTAACTTCAGTAACACCCAAAACGACGGGGTAGCTATAGCCGTAAAAACCCACCTACACCATAAAGTTGAAGATGATTACCTATCCGAGACACTTGCAATAGAGACTGACACTCCAGACGGACCTCTGCTTATCGCAACTAGCTACCTCCCCCCTCGACGACCTTACTTACCCCACCCAGACTTTCTTCGTATACTTCGAAGACAGACGCCAGTCTTCCTAGTCGGAGACCTTAACGCAAGACATACGTTTCTTGGCAACTCCACTACCAACCAAGTAGGGAGAGACTTAGTGGACTATTTCAGACGACACACTGCATGTCACATTGGCCCACATTTCCCCACTTTCTTCAACTATCAATCTTCATCTTCACCAGACATTGCACTGATGAACAGAGCAAACTTTCTAAACTATTCTCTCACACCAGGGCCCCTGACGACCAGCGACCACGTACCTATAATCCTGGACATCTCCACCTCCCCTATCCTAATTCCTACTCCCCCGACACACAAATATCACAGAACTAACTGGGACGCCTTCAAAGAGGACGCCGCCCTTCGGATGACGGACCTCCCAGACATCACCTACGGTTCCTTGGAGGAAATTGATAACGCACTGGAGACATGGATGACCACAGTAAGGACTACAGCGGACAAACATATTCCACAGACGACGTTCAAACTCGGCCCAGCCCCAAGGCCTTCTCGGGCCACGCAGCTGCTCAGAATCCAGTTTCGGGCACTGCGAGACAGAGCATTGATGAGGGGATGGTCCTATGAAGATTACAGGCGGTACACCCGGCTAAAGGTTGCACTGCAAGACTCTCGACAGACCGAAGCTAGAGAGCACTGGGGAAGGAAGTTGGCTGGCCTAGCTGCCAACTACCGGGACCCCAGGAAGTTCTGGCGGGAGCTCAAATGCCTCTCGGGTAAAACAACAGGACCAGACAGTTACTTAATAGACGAAACAGGCGACAAAAAAATTTACTAACGCCGACAAAGAACAACTATTTACGTCCTTATGGGATCGTATTTACAGGGAAGACTATGATGACGACTTTGACGACAATGACCAGGTGCTGGATTACATGGCTGCCTCTGTGCAAAGGTCCTACCCATATGACTCCGCCGACCCTGCCCGTCTCACTGGCACATCCTCTCTAGACTGTCTTATTTCCGCCCAGGAACTGGCCTCCGCCATAAAACGCGGAAGGCCGACCTGCCCTGGCGGAAGTAAGATCAACAGTATTATACTCTCATATCTTCCAGATTCTGCATTATCCAGACTGCGGGCTATTTTCAATGCAACACTGTCTGCCGGTTACTTTCCTGATGGGTTCAAGCAAGCTGAGATGAGGTTGATTCCGAAGGCCGGAAAACCTCCCACACGACCAGAGAACTACCGGCCCATCTCCTTGCTCGAGGTGCCCGGAAAGCTGCTGGAAAGGATAGTCACCTCGCGGCTACGCATCCACTTGGAGATAGGTAACCACCTCCATCCAGCACAGTACGGCTTCAGGAGTGGGAGAGGGACAACGCACGCCATTGCCCTAGCCACGGAGACCATGGCCCTACATCAAGCTAACAGGTCCCGCTGCAACTTGGTTTTGAGGGACGTAAGTAAGGCGTTTGACCGTGTCTGGCATCTTGGATTGAAGTACAAAATACTTCACCTGGGTCTGCCGGGCCCGGTCGAGCGCCTACTCTGTGATTTCCTGGAAGACAGGACAGCCAAGGTGAGAGTAGGGAATCACCTTGGCCCAGCTTTCCCTCTTGCCACCGGAGTCCCACAGGGAAGTGTGCTCTCACCCACCCTTTACAACATCTACACCAGTGACTGCCCAGCTGCTGTCGCTGGTATTAACGTACTGTATGCTGATGATGTTTCACAGGTTGTTTACCACCCAGGCCGCTCCAGCAGGATGGCGAACGCCCGCACCAGCAGAGAGATCGCCCGCGTCAACGCCTATGAGAAGGAGTGGAGGATCAGGACCAACATGGCCAAGTTCACCGTTATTCCCCTCGCCACAAAGACCCCCGCTCCACTGTTTGTGGACGGGGATGACGTCGAGTTCAGTCCCAGGGGTTCTCTCTTGGGGCTGTCCGTGACTTCCATGGGATACACCACACATGTGTCACAACGTGTAACAAGAGCGAGAACAGCCCTCACCAGGCTGTATCGCTTCAGGGACTTGGCCACTGGTCTCAAGCTCCATCTTATTAAGGCTCTTGTACTACCTCTTCTCACTTACCCGCCTATCCCTGTGCATGCACTCTCCAACACAGCCATCAGCAGACTGCAGAAAGTGCAGAACAGCGCCCTGAGGTTTGCCTTCGGTACTAGATGGGACGACTTCACCAGCTCGGCAACGCTCCACGAGGCCGCGTCCCTCCCAGCCCTGAACGTCCGCCTCCACGAGATGGCCACCAAGGTGTGGCAGCGGATGGAGGACGAAGGATGGGATCAGTACCGACACCTGCAGGCACTGCACGAGGAGGCTCCACACCGGCAGCATGCATGGTTCCCAAGGAGTCTCCTAAAACTGCAAGAAGGACAACCAGAACCACGATACAGGTGAAAGTTAAAATTACAGTTAAGAAAATTTCTCTTATTACCTAGCCCCTTACCACCCCCTTCAGATAACCTGTATCTTTTTCTATCCTCCTCCCCCAAGCCTTACTATGTCATACTGTCAGTTGTAAATTTATCCACAGAACACTTCTTGCTGCCATCTCCTCGGCAGCCACACCATCATCCAATTGCTGAGGACGGAGGGAGAGATCGCATGCAGCCCTACCGAGAGTCGAGAACGATGACGGCGCAGCTGACCAGCGGAGAGAAGACAAGGCACTCCGGGGACCTGCCAGGTCTGATGACATCGCCAGATGACACCGACGGCAGCCCCAGTGCTGGTTCCTTCGGTGTGTTTCCCCTCAAGCCCTACGCCCTGAGTTGCTGGGACAGTGGCCTATGTCGCAGCAAGGGGTACTTGGCCACCGGGACGCTCGCAAAACTCCCGGCAGTAGGGCTGAGCTTCCGGGACGCACCGAAGATGGGTTCGTGCCAGGAGTGACAACGGACCACGTCACCCACGGCCAACCTGCGAACCATGTCTTCAGTACCAATCGTGGAACTCCCCCGCCGACCTACAAGGATGGCGGGAGAACGAACATCAACCCACACTACCACAGGATATGACATTCACCTCGAAGTGCTCTTCAACTTCGTGTGCCACCTGAAAGACAATAACCCTCATGTGACCTATAGACTTACATAGATATCTATATATATGTACATATTCTCCTTTAACCCTTAAGACGTCCACAGCAACACGGGTGGTTTTCCTCCGGGAGCTCCGGTTTCCACCCAGAAGACATCTGTGTTGCTGTGGAAATTTTTTATGCTGTAATTTTTTAAAACATGTAAGAATTTTTAATATTATGACATCTGTAAATACTACTGTTACCTTCTAGTAGATGTTAGAATAACATATTTAAAAGTACCATGTAACCCTCCAGCTAACTCCTTATCTATCTCACAGCAGTATGGGTGGTTTTCCCCCGGGAACTCCGGTTTCCACCCTTAACCCAGCCAGCACATACTGCCCTGTGATATTTCACTCCTTTACAGTAGCAGGCCGGACCGCCCGGCAACTTTCATCTCCTACTATATTTCTATATTTCCTCACTTTTTTCTTCTGTTGTACCAGTTTCGGTACACCCCTCTCTTGTGTAACCCATCTTTACTAATAAACTTTGAAACTTTGAAAAAAAATCCGACTTTAATATTGTTACCTTCTCAGCCTTGGTTCTCCGCTTTGACTGGCTGCGTCAGCTTCGTTGTCAAGGGTCCGGAGCACACCACAGCAGGCAACACATCCAGGCGCGGATACAGGGGGGGGGCCCCGGGGGCCCGGGCCCCCCCCAAAATCTCCGCTCCCCTTTAAAAATCTCGACTGTATGCCATATGCTGATAGTGGGTACAGAACAAAATCGCTTAAAATAATTATTGTAATCTGCTGCAACTATAATGCGGAAAGCAGCGGAACGTGTCGTCGGCCGTATAGGTATATATATGCATAATGCAGGCGCTGATGCAGGAGAAGGGGGGGAGATGGCTCGGGCTCGGGCCGCTATGTGGAGGTGGACGGGATACTATTTTTTTTCTGTATCTGATGCAACTTTTCACTCTCCTTCAGGGCCAGGGCACAGCAGGCACGTGCCCAAAGGCCAGGTCCCCGCACTCATCTAAGAATCTACGCGTATATACTCATATGGGGCCGTTCCCAGCAACCCAGGGACGATGGAGAGGGGCCGAGGGTATCGGACGAAATGTCTGCTAAAATGTCCACTTTCTGTGATAGTCAAAACAATAACTTGTACCTTTCGTTTGCATTTCTGGAGAACTTAGAATTTTCTTTATTTACTTTCAGTATTTAAGTTACGGAAGTCGAAAACGTATATTGTTTATTATAGAACTAAATTTAAAGGCCTAGGAAAAATATGTGACCTCATTCCTCACATGCAAGCAATAAGTTAAATTTAGTGGATGGATGAATAAAAAAATAGTTAACCCTAAAAATAATAAATGCTCTTTTATTATAAATAATAGAAAATGACGTTGCACAGCTGATCGGGGGACAAGAAGACCGAGGAGGAATGTAGCACGCTGTATCCAGAGGTGAGCTTCCTCTCATGAATTTCCGCATTTTCTTGTATTTCTTCCTCTAACTGATAGTGTATTGTTGTTGAAGATGTCAGAAGCATGTAAATAGGTTATTGCATACAGATTGAAAGTTCAGCTTTGGTCAGATCTTCATGTGTTATACCACTCATAAATGGAATGTGTTTACTGGCATGGCGGCGTGAGACCGTGGATGAGGATGGCGATGATGCCGGGAATCGTCTCTCCACCGACACTTGTTTATAGTGACTACTAATTAGTTACAATCACTGCAACTACTGGCGGTCATGTCTCTATGTAACCACTACAATACGTGCTATTTGCACTAGCAGTAATTTGCAGCTAAAAGAAGGCGAGAGAGATGGGAGGAAGGAAGGAGTAAAAGACAAAGTCCATAGGTGATAGATGGAATTTTCAAGGACAGAGGCAAACACTGGGAAAAGTTGAGAAAAGAAAAGATCAAGGAATCAGAAGGTAATAGATATATAAGAGAGAGAGAGAGAGAGAGAGAGAGAGAGAGAGAGAGAGAGAGAGAGAGAGAGAGAGAGAGATGCCATTGATTGACTGATGCCTGATACTGATAGGCATACATGTTTCCTCCAGGTTATAATATTTTCTCCTTATTATCGCTTTAAATAAGAAAACCAATGTTCGTGGCACAAATTGTTACCAGCACAGTTACTTTATGATGAAGTAGCTTTAATACTGCCAATCTACAAATGTAGTCCGTTCAGGCTGAACGGACTTTCACTCCTCGGTGTTCACAATTATATCCCTATCCCCGTTGAAAGAGTGATCAGCAAATTCTGCGAAAAAAACCGCCGACTACTCCTTGCTTAAGCAGGCAGTGGCACTTGTTGGGTGAACACTTGTAAATTTGTAAATATACTGTATTTCATTAGATCAACAAATCTTTTCAAACCCAAACCCATGATAAAGAAACCATATAAGAATTCCTTATATATAACCTTCATTATGTATAAAGAAACCATATAAGAATTCCTTATATATAACCTTCATTATGTATAAAGAAGTCATATAAGAATTCCTTTTATATAACATGTATTATGTGATCATCCAATTGCTGCTTACATATGAAATCAACATTTAATTTTCTTCGAATATTCATATGGTGACAATTTCTACCTGTTCAGATTTGCCTTTTCACTGGTCGAATGTGCAATTTCAATTGTTTTTTTGTAATTGCTTGCCACCTTAAATATTGATTACATATCATATGTAGATAGGAGAAACATAATTTGTCACATACATACGTTGACTGTTCGAGAGCTCAGAGCTGAGAATTTTAAGCAAAAAACCGCCATCACTAATCACTATCCATTGGTCTTCACTATCTTGAGGGCGGCGGGCCCCCTCCCCCCAAATAGATATTCTGGATCCGCGCCTGAACACATCTTAATTACAGAGCGTGCATCTCACCATCTTGCCTTGCACATGCTCTCTTGCAGACTCTCTGCCCCGCGCGCCGCGCCAACACTCACAAAGCCAGCCTGCGCAAAACACATATACGCACATACACACACATTCGTAACAACTGCCCCCTTACAAAAAGGTCGACCCGACCTTCCTCACACTATAAAACAGAAAGGCAAAATGCATACAAAGTAAACTAGAATACAGTAAGGTCCCGAGTTACATCAAAGTTACGTTCCTGAAACATGACGTAAGTTGATTTTGTAGGTAATTCGAGTTTTCGTACTTTCAAAGCATATTATCGAGTTTTCAACCAATATTTTTTATGGTTATTCGGGTAAGTAAAAGGTTATATTGTTATATTGGTATATTATTTACAACTATGTAGGAATATATTGATTAGGGCCGCGAACGCGAAGGACTGCAGGTTGCCGAGAGGGGCGGCCTGAGGCCGCCAGGAGGGTGAGCAGGTCGAATGTTGTGACGCCCAGGGCGGACAGCTGGGAGCTTTGTGGAGTGCGGTAGGAGTAGAAGCGTTATATGAGTAAAAGGTTATATTGTTATATTATTTACAAGTATGTAGGAATATGAAACAAGCTTGTTTTTGTTGTTGATTAAGGCCACGAACGCGAAGGACTGCATGTTGCCAGAGGGGTGGACGCCTGAGGCCGCCAGGAGGGTGGGCAGGTCGAATGTTGTGACGCCCAGGGCAGACAGCTGGGAGCGTAGTGCAGTGCGGTGGGAGTAGAAGCGTGGGCAGCGTGGCAGAAAATGCAATAGGAAAGGGCAATAGGGATCAGCAGACAAGCGCAGACGGTGCAAGTGAGCTGCGAGTGTCGTGTGGCCCAGGCGAAGGCTCCGGAGTTGTTATTGTTGTGATGGTGGGTGGGCGAGCCCTCAAGGTCGTCAACCTCCCCGTTGTCATGGTAACAGGCTTCCCATTTTCTTCTTCACTCCCTTACACACAGCTGTTGCCTCCCTTCTCATGTCTTTTAATTATGTCCACTTTTTCTTGTAGCGTAATGGTTTTCCTTTTCTTAGCATCACTGCTATCACTCAGGAGTTTTCTTTTTGGTGCCATTGAGCAAGATACTAAGATAGTCAGCAAACGAAGATGTAGGAACACTCTTGCCAGGGGCGACGGTGTGGTGGAACTGAGGTACGTAGAGTGTTATTGTATTCAAGCATGAGGTGGGCGGTGTGGTGGATAACCACTAGTGATGCCTGGCAGCCAACAATAACAATAAATGCCGCGCTTTACGATTTATAAATTTTCAATTTTTAAATCTTAAATTGCCTTATAATGGACTGACGTAAGTGCGAGTTTGATGTACTCGAGAACGACATAACCCAGGACCTTACTGTATTTAGGACAATTCAAAATCTCTCAGATACACAGGAAGCCGGCGGTGACGGACAGGGCGAACAGCAGTCTCCACCACCAGCTGACTGTCACCTGCATCACCGCCCACTGCCTCCTCAACCTCCTTGGGGGACGTCCTCCATCGCTTCCGGGACATCTTCTTTGGCACTTCCTTCCTTCTCGGGCTCATCTGAACCCCAGGAGAAGCTACCAGGGCCGCGGTAGCGCCACAAGCGGTCCGCGTGCACTACCAACGCCCGCTTGTGACTTCTGATCTTGTACGTGACCGCCGAGGGCACAGCCACAACGGTATAGGGCCCCTCCCAGGAGCTCTGCAGCTTCGGCGAGAGGCCACGCCTGCATCGGGGGTTGTGCAGCCACACCCTGTCCCCCTCTGCATACCTGGCATCTCGCATGCAGCGGTCGTACAGCCCCTTCATAGCGCGACTCGCCGTCCTCAGCTTCCCGCGCACCTCACGATGGGCCTCCGCGAGCTGCTCCGTCTGCGCCTCCTTCAGGTGGCTGGCGCTCCGCTGCGCCAGGTCTTCCAGGAAGTTCGGCAGCGGGCACGCCACATGCGGCCGCTCTCTGTGCCGCCGCACCTCAGTCCACTGCACCTCTTCACACGCCCCAACCGGCGTGCCGGCAGGTATATTTCGAACCTTGTCAGAGAAGTTAGCCAGTAACACAATGACTAACTCCTCCCCCGCTCCTACGAGGCTCCTTCCAAGTGCCACACCGTCAGCCAGCCGCAGGTCACTCACAGGCTCCACCAGACCCTCGGCCTCCTTCATCACACGTGTTAAACGGCACTAAACGTGGGCCTCGGTGTGTGGGGGCAGCCTCATTCGCTTCGTGGTAACTACCTTAGCACGCCTGACTTCACGAAGGAAAGGCACGTCATGGCCACGTACCGTCATTCTCTTCTGCCTGAAGTCAACACAGGCGTCCATCCTCATCAGGTAGTCGTATCCCAGTAAACACTCCTCGTCCAGGTCAGCGACGAAGACCGGCATGTCTTCCTCCACGCCACCTACACGCACACGAGCATTCACTGGACCCTGCAGCGACATGCAGTCCCCCATTACTCCACACAGCTGTTGAGGCGAGTTTGGCAACCACTCAGCCTCCACCAGCCCTGGCCGCACCAACGTGTGATCTGCGCCGCTGTCCACCGTCATGTGACACGGCCTCCCGTCCACAGCGCCTCTCACCTGCGCACTGCCAACGGTGTAGTGACGCTTTACATAAGCCGGGGCACTGGAGTTTTGGCCGGCTGAGAGGCGGCCCCTGCCTTCAGCCTGTAGTCATTTCCCACTGACACTACCTCCTTCGGGCTGGGGCAAGCGGGAGGTGGCCAAAAACCTCGATAGCTGGACCCCTGAGAGCTGTGGCCAGCTACAAGGCCTTCTCAGCCTGGTCCCAGCCCTGTGCAGCCACCAGCAGATCAAACTGGGCAGCATAAGACTCCCAGGCTACCTTACCGTCGTACTCGGCAGGCTTGCGAGACTTGAAGCAGGGGAAAGGCGAGCGAGGCGGTAAGGGTGGCGGTGACAAAGACAGTGCACGCGCCATGCCGGGCGGGGAAGCGAGGGAAGATGGCGGGAAACTTGACGCCAACAAACCTGCATTTCCCAGAGGCTGCGAGGCCGCTAGCGGGCCCCCAGGAGCCCTCCATGGGCACGCTGCTCCAACAAGGCCCCAGTCCCCGTCCATGGCACCAGGAGGGGCAGAAGCGACACTCCCAGTGCTCCCGAAACACTCCTTGTCGGGCCACGGGCACCCCGCCATATCCGTTTGGCGCCAAACTGCCTTACTCCTTATGTCTCTCACCTCATCCCGCAGTGCCTGCAGGTCCTTCTCTAGCTCGCCCTTCACTGCCTGCAGATTCTGCTACAGTTCACCTCGCACACTTTCGCAGGAACGATCGGTGTAATCCTGTGCCTCCGCCCTCAAGGAGCCCAGGCTAGACTGCAACACCTCCATCAACTGCTGTGTGTGTTCTGCCTGCCGCCGTGCCTGTTCTGACTGTTGCCATGCCTGTCCTGACTGTTCTGCCCTCATAGACGCCAGCATAGACGTTATCAGCTCGAGCTGGTCGGGCTTCCTCTCACCCGGCTCAGCCTCATCACCACCGCCATTAGCCTCAGCATGCTCCATCACGCTAACCAGTCACAAGCAAACACAAGCACGGTAAAACACAGGACACTAAATCCCACTCCTGACACCTTTGTTACCTTCTCAGCCTTGGTTCTCCGCTTTGACTGGCTGCGTCAGCTTCGTTGTCAAGGGTCCGGAGCACACAGCAGCACACCAACATGAGGCACACAATGGCGGGTAATGGCGGGCAACACCGGACAGAGAAACATCAGCTTACTCACGTCCTTTACTGGGTCCTCAGTTCACAGTACATCACAGGGCAGCCTCCACACACACACACACACACACACACACACACACACACACACAGGGCACTCACAGGCTTTCCCAGGGGCGGGCACAACAGACCACAACAGCAGGCAACACGTCTTAATTACAGAGCGTGTGTTTCACCGTCTTGCCTTGCACATGCTCACTTGCAGACTCTCTTCCCGTGCGCCGCGCTAACACTC
The DNA here is from genome assembly GCF_017591435.1 of Portunus trituberculatus. Taxonomy (NCBI): domain Eukaryota; kingdom Metazoa; phylum Arthropoda; class Malacostraca; order Decapoda; family Portunidae; genus Portunus; species Portunus trituberculatus. The sequence continues at coordinate 5,887,206 of NC_059260.1, read as the reverse complement.
ACAAAGCCAGCCCGCGCAAAACACACATACACACATACACACACATTCGTAACAATATTTTAAATTGTAATAGTGTGGAAAATATGGGGGATGTTGATCATAAATTGCAACAAAAAATGTACACTTGTGAATAAATATCTTCAGGTGTCCCAAAGCCATTAAATATAATGCATAATTGATAAAACTTGCATATTCCTCTATGCATAATAAATAGCTGCCTAAAGATATTTTGAATTGTAATAGTGTGGAAAATATAGGGGATTATAATAGTTGTTTGCAGCAGAAAAAATGAACTTGAATAAATATCTTTAGGTGCCCCAAAGTCATTTAATATATAGCAAAATTCATTAAAAGTGGCATATTTCTTCATATATAGTAACTAATGCCCAAAGTACATAAACTGACAAGTGTGGCAGAAAAATTTTTAGTTAGTGCTTACAACATAGTTTTCAATGGGAAACAGCTTTAGGAAAATGTAGTGATTGCACCATGTTACATCAGGCTTCCCTGACTCTTCTTGCTCAGTACTGAGCGGCTGAGCCTTACTTCGTACTGTATGGATGTCTTTACTGTGTGTGCCTATTAATGCTAAATTATAGCCCAAATTAGCATATTTTTGGCTCCAGACTTATAAGACAACATGGCTAAGACACATACAACTAGATCAGCAGATGAGTGCCCCATTTTTGGACATGGGGAAGATTTATGGAATCGAGTATTACCAACTTATGAGACAGTAATGAGATGTTATATATTTGTGAGAAATGATCTGAAGAAGAGCACAAATAAGAATCCCTCAATCTCTGAAATTGCTGACAAGCTTGTAGAAAGGCTAAAGGTAGTTTGGAAAAACACATCTATTCCAACTGTGTCAAATCAACAGATTGAACAAATGCTAAAATGTTACCATGCAAAGTATCGCAACATATTAAAACCCCACAAAGGCAGAAGTGACTCTCAAGCTTACAGGGCAAGACTTGAAGCATTCAAGTTAGAAGCACAGAACAAATTGTTTGATATTGCAGCATGTAAATGTAAACTACCATTAAACTGTGCTTGTCCCAAAGAAAGAAAGATTCCAAAGGAAGAACATATTTTCCTGTTAGATCAGAGGAGTGAACGGAAAATGGTCACTGATCGAGTGGACATAACATTAACCAAGAAAAAGACTGCAACAATGCTAAGGAAGCAAAGAGAACAACAACTGTTATCCCATACAAATTGTACGGACACCACCAATACTGATCTTGACATTTCAACAGAAAGTGATAATATATCTGAGCATACAGATGATGATGAGCTATATCCAAAACCAACACCTTCCAAACGAATTCTTGAGAAGAAGCATATGTCTTCCCCTAGGAAGAAGAAAACCAAACATCTTCAAACTCTAGCTTATGCAATGTGCATGTGATCGAGCTGGTGTGTCAGACAGAGCTGCAGCTCTTATTGTAAGTTCTGCTTTGCAAGATATTGAAGTTGTATCAAGCCAAGACATGTCAGAAGTTGTGGACAGAAACAAAATTAGAAGAGCTAGGTAAAAGATGCGATCATCCAGCATCAATCAAAGAGAACATAAAGCAATCACAGGTATATATTTTGATGGCAGGAAGGATTTGACATTAACCCAAGAAATGAAGGGGGATAAATACTACAGAAAGAAAATAATGGAAGAACATATAGCTCTGGTTCATGAACCTGGAGCAGAGTACATGGGCCATTACAGTGTAACATGTGGGTCTGCAGTGGGGATAAGTAAAGGCTTCTTTCAGTATGCTGAAAAAAATGATATTGACCTGAAAGACCTTGTTGCAACTGGCTGTGATGGCACAGTAGTTAACACAGGAGAAAAAGGAGGAGCCATAGGATGATTGAAGTGAAGCTTAACAAACCAGTTCATCATTTAATTTGTCAACTCCATGCAAATGAGCTGCCACTGCATCATTTAGTGGAAAAACTTGATGGAAAAACATCTGGCCCAATTGGTAAACTGCTCAATGACTGTGAGAATCTTCCCATTGTAGCATTTGAAATACTTGATGCAGAAAAGCCAACTGTACATTGTAATGATCTTAGCACTGACCAGAAGTATTTACTTGAAATTCACCAAGCAATTATCACAGGAATTTGTTCACCAGATTTGGCACATCGCAACCCAGGAAAAATGGCCCACTCCTGTTGGGTAACGACTGCAAACCGCTTGCTTCGTTTGTACATCTCAACTGATAAGCCTTCCAAGATATTCTGCAGCATTGTGCAGTACATAATGCAGGTTTATGTGCCAATGTGGTTTTCCATAAAGCAGAACACATCTTTTGTAAATGGGCCAAAGCATATACTCAAGACAATTGAACTCACAAGAAACCTTGGTGATGATGTGTGTAATGTTGTTAGACCTGTAATTCAGAGAAATACTTCTGCCATGCAGAAAACATTTTAGCAGCAATGATAGCAGACAACAAAGATGAAACAAGAGAATTAGGCTGGAGGAGAATAAAGAAGACCCGGCAGAAAAACAAACAAATCTGTGAGATGCTTCAAGGTTCCTTCTATAAATTTTGATGCAACGGATTACACAGATCTGATTGACTGGCAGCTAAGTCATATCTCTAACAAGGAATATAACAGATGAAGACATTGAACACCACATTATAAATAGTAGTAAAATGACATTTGAAGCATTTCCTTGTCATACTCAGGCAGAGGAGAGAATAATTAAAGAAGTCAGTGATGCTTCATTGAAGGTGTGTGGGCATGAGGCACGACATGGATATACTACAGTATACGATCAAGACTTGCATCACGTGCCAAGATACCACGCTTTGAAAGTAAAACTAACCTCAAAGCATAAGCAAATGTTAAACAAATTAATAATTGAATTTGTCATGCTCAAAGATGGGTGGTTGGGATGGAGCTCGACACACAGCCACCTCCTCATGGTGAGCTCTGGATAGTCTTACTTAAGATGAACTGAGAGCTGTGTTTCTGGACATTAATAATAGATGTCTAAAACATGGCATATTACAATGGAAGGCAATATTGTTGCAGAAACATAGATCTCTGCTCACAGGCAACAACATAGAGTAATTATCACTTATTATATTTTTCAAATATGTTGGGGCACCTGATAATGTAGTATTAGACCGCTGAGCTTTTAACAGTTTTAAAATCTTTGCTAAGCCCATATTTTCCACACTATTACATTATGAATTTTTTTTTTTTTTTTGCCAATGTCGATCCACCCTAATATATATATATATATATATATATATATATATATATATATATATATATATATATATATATATATATATATATATATATATATTATTTTATTATTTTTTTTGTAACCTTCCCTTTCTTCATTCCTATTCACATTGGTAGAAAGTTCGTGAAATATGATCAAAGGAGAACAAGCAATAATAAAAGTTCCCACAACAAACTGTAATGATTTATTCCTTCACATGATCCCCTCTCACACTACCCACTGCTTCCCACACAGACCAGAGAGCCACCAGCACATCAGCTAATATTGGACAAAAAACAAAATTATACATACAAAGGTAAAAGTAATAAAAATATCACTGATAAGAAAATAAAAATGATAATACTGTAATAACCTCCATCATATAAAGGAGAAAGGAAAATGACATACAAAATATTTCCTCTCTTGATTATCAAATAGAAGGAAAAAAATGCATTGGAAAGAGAGGAAATGAAAGCTGCAATCATTAATTTAATTAATATTCCTTTTCTTGCTTCACAGAGCTCAGGAGAGAGAGAGAGAGAGAGAGAGAGAGAGAGAGAGAGAGAGAGAGAGAGAGAGAGAGAGAGAGAGAGAGAGAGAGAGAGAGAGAGAAATGTGAAATGAAAGAAAAAAAAAAAAAAAAAAAAAAAAAAAAAATTACACATACACATGGAGAAACAATGTAGAAATAAGTAAACCTCATAGTATAAAAAAATCTACATAGATAACTATATGAATACTACAGAGGTAGGAAATGAGAAAAGATAACATAATGAAAATCTGTAGTAATAGCAAAATCAATTCCATCTTACCAAAGACAGAGGGAAGAAAAAATGTGTACACGTATAATATATATATATATATATATATATATATATATATATATATATATATATATATATATATATATATATATATATATATATATATATAAGCAGACAATAGAAGTTAGTTTTGGTGTAGTGGATAATGTGGTGAGCGTGGGATTGGGCAGACATCCACGAGTAGGTTCAAATCCCACCACATACCACTTTGAAGCTATACCATTTGTTAAGTGGTTTAAAGTTACCTACATGTCACCATGATACCCAGGTTTTAGGTGGTTACACCAAAGATGCGTTTGGGTGGTGACATGGGCCCTAATGTTGGTACAGTACCATACAGGGACGGGTAAGGCCCTTATAAAGAGTAAGCAGTTGGAGGGGCGAGAAAAATTGGCGGAGACGCCTCAGAACACTTAACTTCATAGAAGCTGTTTTGGCAAGAGATGAGATGTGAAGTTTCCAGTTAAGACAATGAGCAAAGGACAGACCGAGGATATTCATTGTGGAAGAGGGAGACAGTTGAGTGTCATTGAAGAAGAGGGGATAGTTGTCTGGAAGGCTGTGTTGAGTTGATAGATGGAGGAATTGAGTTTTTGAGGCATTGAAAAACTACTAGATTTTCTCTGCCCCAATCGGAAATCTTGGAAAGATCGGAAGTCAGGCGTTCTGTGGCGTCCCTGCGTGATCTGTTGACTTCCTGAAGGGTTGGTCGTCTCTGAAAGAACGTGGAAAGATGTAGGGTGGTATCATCAGCGTAGGAGTGGATAGGGCAAGAAGTTTGGTTAAGGTCATTAATGAATAATAGAAAGAGAGTGGGTGACAGGACAGAACCCTGAGGAACACCACTATTAATAGGTTTAGGAGAAGAACAGTAGCCGTCTACCACAGCAGCAATAGAGCGGTCGGAAAAGAAACTTGAGATAAAGTTGCAGAGAAGGATAGAAGCCGTAGGAGGGCAGTTTTGAAATCAAAGCTTTATGCCAGACTCTATCAAAAGCTTTTGATATGTCTAACGCAACAGCAAAAGTTTCACCGAAATCTCTAAAAGAGGATGACCAAGACTCAGTAAGGAAAGCCAGAAGATCACCAGTAGAGCGACCTTGACGGAAGCCATACTGGCGATCAGACAGAAGATTGTGAAGTGACAGATGTTTGAGAATCTTCCTATTCAGGATAGATTCAAAAACTTTAGACAAGCAAGAGATTAAAGCTATAGGACGGTAGTTTGAGGGGTTAGAACGGTCACCCTTTTTAGGAACAGGCTGAATGTAGGCGAACTTCCAGCAGGAAGGAAAGGTAGAAGTCGATAGACAAAGTTGGAAGAGTTTGGCCAGGCAAGGTGCAAGCACAGAAGCACAGTTTTTGAGAACAATAGGAGGGACCCCATCAGGTCCATAAGCCTTCCGAGGGTTTAGGCCAGCAAGGGCATGGAAAACATCATTACGAAGAATTTTGATTGTAGACATGAAATAGTCAGAGGGAGGAGAGAGGGAGGGACAAGCCCAGAATCGTCCAAGGTGGAGTTGTGAGCAAAGGTTTGAGAGAAGAGTTCAGCTTTAGAGACAGAAGAGATGGCAGTGGTGCCATCAGGATGAAATAAAGGAGGAAAGATGAAGAAGTGAAGTTATTTGAGATGTTTTTGGCTAGATGCCAGAAGTCACGAGGAGAGTTTGAGTTTGAAAGATTTTGACATTTTCTATTTATGAAAGAGTGTTTGGCAAGTTGAAGAACAGACTTGGCATGATTCCGGCAGAGATATAAAGTGCATGAGATTCAGGAGATGGAAGGCTCAAGTACCTTTTGTGGGCAACCTCTCTATCATGTATAGCACGAGAACAGGCTGAGTTAAACCAAGGTTTAGAAGGTTTAGGTTGAGAAAAGAATGAGGAATGTACGCCTCCATGCCAGACACTAACACCTCTGTTATGCGTTCAGCACAAAGAGATGGGTCTCTGACACGGAAGCAATAATCATTCCAGGAAAATCAGCATAATACCTCCTCAGGTCCCCCAACTGGCAGAGGCAAAACGCCAGAGGCACCTTCGCTTTGGGGATCCTGTGGAGGGATTGGAGAAATAGGGCAAGATATAGAAATGAGATTGTTATCGGAGGAGCCCAACGGAGATGAAAGGGTGACAGCACAAGCAGAAGGATTAGAGGTGAGGAAGAGATCAAGAATGTTGGGCGTGTCTCCAAGACAGTCAGGAATATGAGTAGGGTGTTGCACCAGTTGCTCTAGGTCATGGAGGATAGCAAAGTTGAAGGCTAGTTCACCAGGATGGTCAGTGAAGGGAGAGGAAAGCCAAAGTTGGTGGTGAACATTGAAATCTCCAAGAATGGAAATCTCAGCAAAGGGAAAGAGGGACAGAATGTGCTCCACTTTGGAAGTTAAAGTCGAAGAATTTACTATAGTCAGAAGAGTTAGGGGAGAGATAAACAGCACAGATGAATTTAGTTTGAGAGTGACTGTTAAGTTGAAGCCAGATGGTGGAAAACTCGGAAGACTCAAGAGCGTTGGCACGAGAGCAAGTTCAGCTGTTGCGCACATAGACGCAACATCCAGCTTTGGAATGAAAATGAGAATAGAGAAAGTAGGAGGGGACAGAGAAGGGGCTACTGTCAGTTGCCTCAGACAGCTGTGTTTCAGTAAGGAAAAGATGAAGAAGTTTAGTAGAGGAGATGTGGTGTTATAGCACACTAGTTTTCACTGTCTTTTGGTGTATTTCTTATGGGTAAAGTTTTCCCAGTAGAGCTTCCTTTCCTTCACACTCACTGCCTCAAGCATTACAATTCATTTCCTCCTACATGACATTGTCTCATAATGTACAGTTTCTTATAGCAGACTAGTTTTGCTGTAGCTTCACCCCACACCGACTATGTGTCACAGCATTCTAACGTATCCTCAGCCCTGCTTTCATAGGCACATAACTTAGCATAAAACTGGTTAGATTCATCTCTTCAAAACTCTCTCATAATCGTAACCCACACACACATCTTTCTTCTGACACATCAGGGAGCATTTTTTGCTTAAGTAGGTTTTATTAAAAACTGTACAATTCTGTTCTGTGGCTTAAGTCTAATTCAGGTAACAAACTTCCACTTCACCTCATAAGTGTCAATAAATACAAAACTCCTTATTTCCTAGCAAGGCAAGCAATGGTTTTCCAGTATTTTGTAAAAGTTCAATTGTGGTGCCCCCTTGCTATAGTGTGGTAAGTGACGCATGCATTGGATAGGGCAATTCAAGCTCGTTCATGAAGTACCTGACATTCTGAAAAGTCCAAAATGTAAGTTCATAAAGTTGGAATATAATGAAAATTGAAATTTTTCCCCTCCCAGACTGTATGGAAATATATCCTGAGAGAAGTACCAGGACTAATCACCACAAAAGATTATGGTGTTATCACCCCCCAGCCAATGGAAATGCAGATGCTCTGAGGCAAGCGTCAAGTATTTTACCTCATTGCAGCACAGTACTGTAGTGAAGGAAGTGCACACTATTTTCTTGATTGTCTGTCTGTGTCACTTACCTCACTATAGCAGGGGGTGCCACAATTCCTTTCTAATAAAGATAACAAACTTTCATTTATCCTTTAATAGATTCCTACATATAAAAACTAACATCCTACAGAAAATGCAATACTTTTTGTGACAGCTTTGTAAAAAGTGAGTAATAACTTTACTACAATACAGGTGAAAACCCTACAAACCTCTTCATGAAAGCAACACCTCCATACACATCACTAACTAGGGAAGGTGATGCCTGCCACGGGAGCTACTCCAGGGTGGGATAAAAGATGGATGTGTTCTTTGCTTTCCTCTTCTTGGTGGTGTACAACTCCCTGTAGCTCTTGATGCCTTCCTCCACCAGGCCCCGCATGTCACAGCTTCTGGTACAGTTAGGGTCATTGTCCTCCAGCACTGCCATGGCCTCCTCAAATAGGGACAGCACATGGCGTAGGAGAGTCATGTCCAGGGTCTTGGAGCTGTCTACCACCTCACTGTGGCCTTCCATGGTCTGGTCTAGCTCCAACTGGAAGTAGTCACTGGTGGTGGCATCCTCGTCAGTGGTCCTGAGGAGGTCCTGCACATCCTCCACAGTGACCTGCAGGAAGCCCACCTTGTGTGCTAGGGTCACCACGTCCAGCTCAGAGGGAGTACTGGCCAGTTTGTTGCCAGGGAGGGAGTACACACACTCAGGCCAAATGCTGAGCCAGGCAGCATTCAGCGTGGTGGCGCTCACGTCGTCCCATGCCATGCTGATGTTGTTGAGTGCCTTCCTCACATTGTAGTTGAGCCAAAACATAAGCACAGACTCCTTGTCCTCCCCCTCAGTTTCCCGCAGAAGGTGGGCCAGCAGGCGATGCAGGTAGTGCAGCTTGAAGGCAGCTGTGATGCCATTCTCCATGGGCTGCACCACCGACTTACTCATGGTGGGCACGAACATCACTTCGATGTTGTCGGCCCAGTCATCCATAGAGTGTGGGAAGGCGGCGCTGTTGTCCACCAGCAGCAGGAACCTGTTTTGCAGGCCGTGCTCTGCAGCATACTCCCTGCACCGCGGCGACACATACTCCACCACATAGTTCTGGCACAATGCAGGCACCACCCTGCCCTGTGCCGACGACCTCCAGATCACCGGCAGGTACTCCTTGATGTAGCCCATGAGGGAGCGGGGGTTCTCCGTGTGGTACACCAGCAGGGGCTTCAACTTGAGGTCCCCTGCAGCATTGGCACCAAACATGAGGGAGAACTGGTCCCTGGAGCCCTGGCACGCCTGCTCGTCCACACTGAGGAGGGTGCTGGCCAGTGGCTTTCTCCAGAACAGCCCCATCTCATCCACATTGAGGACCTGCCTGGGTGTGTAGCCTGCCACCTCAACCTTGGCCCTCAGCAGGGAGGAGAAGCCCCTTGGCATCCCAACCTTCACCTCCACAATGGGAGGTGAAAGTTGCCTTGGGCCAGAGGTGTGTGCTGCGGCCCAGGTCTCCACCACACCAATGGTTTCTGATGCAGCCTTGGCCTCCACTGCACTGCTGCGTTCTGCCACAGCCCTGGCCTCTGCCACACTGCATAACTCCTTGGTTTCTTCTATGACTGAAGACAGCGGGTAGATGAAGCGTTCCTTGAACTGCTGCAGCCAAGCATTGGAGGCCGTGAAGTTGTCCACCACCCCTTTGGCCTCCTCTGAACCCACACTCTGCCGTACAAACCTCCACAGGCATACAGCCTTCTTCCGGATGGTGTCATCACTCACGCTGTCTAGCTGGCACAACTGTTCGTTCACCCAGATCTTAAGCAAGCGCTCCATGTTCTCCATGACGACGTCTTCAGAATTCCTGCCACTGACTTTGGTGTTGGTGTCCAGCAGCAAGCTGTCTTTTGCAGCAGCCTTGATGCTCTTGGAGTTCTTCACCATGAAGTGGATGGTGGAGTGTGCCAGGCCCATGGCGCGGCCAATGTCACATAATTTCTCACCCCGCTCGGCACGCTGCACCACCTCCAGCTTGGTGGCCAGGGGGTGGGGCCGCCGCTTCTGATGCTGTTGCTGCCGCTCCTGCTGTGCCTTGGACATCAGACTTTGACAGTTGTCATTCAGCATGGTGGTCACATTCATCTTGTTGGTCAGCATCTTGAGAGCTGTGTCCTTCTTGGCCGCCACCTTGATCTTCATCGAGTCTTTCTTCATGTCGTACACGGAGGACACTGGGATGTTCATGGAGTAGGCAATGTCTCGCATTGTATCACCATTGCTGATGCGCTTCACCACCTCCATCTTGGTAGCTAAAGAGTAGATGGCGTTTTTCTTTCCTAATGCAGAGGAAGTCTTGAAGTTAACTTTTTTGGTGCCAGAAACTTTGCTAGTCAAAACCTTATGACTGGCAACACCTTTCCCCTTTCCCATCAACACTTTCTTTGTGGCATGACCACCTTTTCCATTCTTTGGCAACACCTTATCTTTAGCACCACCTTTCTCTTTCTCTCTCCCCAGTAGATGAAACAGGCCGGCTTGCTTGGCCATGGCTTTCACCCTATCGGCCTTCAGCAGTATGTCGTAGACGGTGGCACTGGGCAGACCCATTGCCTTGCAGATCTCCATCCTTGTCTCTCCTTTTTCACCACGCCTCAACACCTCCAGCTTGGTGGTCAGCGGCCGGCGAAGCCGAACAATTTTCCTCGGTCCACTCATGATGTGATGCTTGACAGACCTACTCCTGATATCCACTCACCACAGATTCAGTGCCATGCCTGGTCCCCAGTGGCACCAGCAGTCAGGATGCCACTGCTCAGTCACGTCCCATTACCACTTCAGCACGGCAGCCACTGGGGCATGAAGGCAAGGCTGGCAGCTGACTGGTAGTGACTGGCGACTTTGTTGCTGCTTCTTGGTCTGCGAAAGTAACACTAATATGATAAATGTTTATATCACAATATGAAAAATGTTACTTCAAAATAAACATCCCTTTCCTTTTCATGTTTCTAGTAGAAATTTCTTCACTCAAGAAAGTCAGAAAGTTGTTATGACTGTTTACGTTTTCATTAGAAACTGCCCAGCACAGCAGGGATTGAGGAGGCCAGGGGTAGCATTGTCTGTCACCCACGTCCCTGCAAGCTTGTCGTGCACTGGGAAAGATACTCACAAACTAAAGTAATATATATATATATATATATATATATATATATATATATATATATATATATATATATATATATATATATATATATATATATATATATATATATATATATATATATATATATATATATATATATATATATATATATATATATATATATATATATATATATATATATATATATATATATATATATATATATATATATATATATATATATAGTAAGCCCCTGCAATTGGCGAATCTCAGCTTGGCGAAATTCACTTTTGGCGGTAGGGTGGCCACGGACCACTGAGTGCAAGCTTGGCAATTTGAATTCAAACTTGGCGGCAGCACGGCGAACCACGCGGGTCCCCGGTGATGTCAGACCTCTCTCTAAACCTGTCAGAACGCAGTGTGAGAGTCGCCTTCAGCCACATTTTGTTTGTGCTACCCTATGTTCTGCTAGCGTGGAAATGAATTCTGGCGATTTACCGCCAACGTGGGTTCAACCATTGAAACAGGTGGTACCGGGGAAGGAGGACAATGGTGGTGGCAGCAAGGACGAAAGTGGGCGAAGGAAATGGGTTGAAAAACGGGAGTTACAACCTTTCTATCATGGCTTATTCGCTTTATTTATTGTTTATTGGTCTGTTTTGTACATTAGTTCTAATATATGAAGGCAAAAGATCTTATTTCAGCTCGAAAGATGGTATTTTAGGGGTCAAAAGAGCGACTTTTGCCGATGACCAAAGACTGATTAAGGCATTTTTTAGGCAATTTATATGGTATAAAGAACTCGTATTTGGCAAAATTCACATTTGGCGGTAGTTTCACCAGACTAATTAATTCGCCAAGTGCAGGGGCTTACTGTATGTATATATATATATATATGTATATGTATATATATATATATATATATATATATATATATATATATATATATATATATATATATATATATATATATATATATATATATATATATATATATATATATATTAGAGTACTCATTGGAAAGTATGTAGCTAAATGAATTTAAGAGTAAAGGAACATTATATATTTTTTTATTAATAATTCCTTGGCTGGTCAGCACCATGACAAGGACAGTTCATTGATACATTGTCAACCAGAGTGTAATCCCAGAGACTCAATCATAATAAAGCTGCAGTTAATATATATATATATATATATATATATATATATATATATATATATATATATATATATATATATATTGTGAGAGGCACCGCATTGTCTCCCCTTTATTTTATTATTTTCGTGTCGTATGGCGGCCCCTTAGCACGGGCCTCAGGCTGTTCCGCTGTGTGGCCACCTTCCCCCTTTTCTGTTCCCGCCATCTCGTTGTGCCTGGCAGAAAACGCCAGTACCGAGCCAGTCTTTAGCCAAGGTAGACACGTTCGGTCTTGGATTCTTGGCACAGTGTTGAGACGCGTGTTACTAGGCTGTTCTGGGTGCTCAACAGTCTCGGTCTGGGAGTTGTGCCCTCCTTTTGGAGTAGCTGGTTTGCTGCTGGTTTGGCCGTGACGGTGTGGAGCAACGGGTTTGTTGTTCCAGGGAAAGTGTAGCTGGTTTGGCTGTATTTCCCGTGTTTTTGCGTTTGTCCCTCTTGTTGTTTTTTAGGTGGCCGTAGTCACCAGTGTGGTTGGTGGGCGGCTGTGTGCCACCATCATCTTTTTGTGTAGTTTCTGTAGTATATTGTTTATAGTGACCGTAGCCACACACACAGGTTGTCTGATGGGAAGCTTCAAGCTGTCTCCCAGTCGGCGTGCAGTAATCATCTGTACGACCTGTTAGCTACGAGTATCTTGACTCCCTGCGTGGCTGGTTGTCACCCGGAGTTGGTAGCTGGGCTTGTGTATACCACCGGATGTGGAATACGCATCGTTTCTTGTAGTAAGCCGTAGGCACGGGGAGTCAGTCTTGACAGGTGCTGGCAAGCATCTGTTGCATTAAGTAATATAGTAATATACACTGCGTGTCTTGTCCCAGTCTGTAGGCACTTATAGTCTGAGAACAAGACGTGTGGAGAAGCATTAATACTCCCGTAGAGAAGTGGGTGGAATTGTATTTGTGGGCGGTTTTCTCTACGGAGTATTAAGGCTTTGCCCTTAACACATAACTTATATACTATCTATAAATTCTACTTGGTTTGGTGTAGGAGGAGAAGGAGTTGCTAAGGAGATTCCCTAGCAGTGGGGGAAGTTATACACTGCTGGCGACCTCTATTTCTGTAGTATTATTTGTCTACTACTAGGTGCTGGGTGTGCAAGGCTCAGGGAAGGGATTGGTACATGCTGGCATCATTACCAAATCCTCATTAGGCACGAGTGATAACAGAGTATCTCGTCGCCTCTCAGGGCAGCTGTGACGCCGTGAGGGAACAGCAGTCTATTAGAGTTTGCACATTTTCAGCAGAAAGAATCTGAGTGTTACTGCTGCTGTGAAATATAGGTTTGGGGACCCTGTGGAGCGTCACACTCCCCGGTGAGCAGCAGTTAACTGTAACAATATATATATATATATATATATATTAACTGCAGCTTTATTATGATTGAGTCTTTGGGATTACACTCTGGTTGACAATGTATCAATGAACTGTCCTTGTCATGGTGCTGACCAGCCAAGAAATTATTAATAAAAAAAATATATAATGTTCTTTTACTCTTAAATTCATTTAGCTACATACTTTCCAATGAGTACTCCTAACATGGTGAGTGTCTGGCCATCAGTCCAGTCTCTGGGCTGATGGCTGAGACAAGTGTGAGTGTACCAACAATACATATCTCAACCATCCCACCACACACCACTCCAATTCACACTGCACCACCTCACACCACCCTGCTCACCACACTACCTCACTCACCATAGCACCCCACCTCACACCACACACATTTATGACTTCTGAGGGCACAAACCTCACCAAGGAAAGCAGACATACTGTTACTGGATAAGGATAACATTGAAATAACATTTTCCATCCAAAGACTAGAATAAGTTATGTTATAATAAATTGATATAAAATGCACTTTCAATTAATCTAGCAGCTGTTTCTGCCACAGTTCAAGTATTTTCTTACGAAGTGCCCCAAGTGCAAACCAACGATTTGTGACAAAAACAAGCAATTCATAAAAATGCTAAAATCTACCAGAAAAATATAGTTTCACTCTCATGCACAAAACTGAAAGAAAGAGGCCTCACTAAAAATTAACTTAACAAACCCTAATGTAACCAGCAATACCAAAAAGAGGGGATCCCGTCACTGGGACATCAGCTGGCGCAATTTATGGGATGTCAGCAGTCGCCAGACCTTAGCTAGATATACAATGTTGCCAATCATGCAAAAGAACCCTCTCCCCCCCTCTCTCTCTCTGAACTAACCTAACCCTAACTTTAACCTGATCTAACCTAAGACTAACCTAGCTAACATAACCTATCCATGCTATTGGTCTGAAGGGTTCTGAGGAAGATGTATCAGCAGTGCATATCACCTCAACTAGGTTAGGTTAGGATAAGCTAGAGTTAAGGTTAGGTTAGTAGAGAGAGAGAGAGAGAGAGAGAGAGAGAGAGAGAGAGAGAGAGAGAGAGAGAGAGAGAGAGAGAGAGAGAGAGAGAGAGAGAGAGAGAGAGAGAGAGAGAGAGAGAGAGTAAGGGAGAAGGAGAATTCTTTTGTTTGATGGCCAACAATGTATATCTGGCTAAGGTCTGGCAACTGCTGGCATCCCACAAATTATGTCAGCTGATGGCTGAGTGATGGGATCCCTTCTCTTCAGTATTGCCACGCAACTAACCTAAGCTAAATAAAAAAAAAAAAAAGTTAGAAATTGATGTCTCAGGAGAAGACTTTGCATTGGTGAAGCTAAACACCACTGTTGGGTAAAAAAAAAAATAAAATAAAATAAATAAATAAATAAATACAATGGGTTCTTCCTTTCCCAAATATGGCCATTTGCCCTCTTTAAGGAAAAGTGAAATTTGGTTTATTTCGGTTTTCCTGACCAACGAAATCAAAACAATCTTAACCTCACCTAATCTAAACTCTATTCTAACTCTGTTTCTGCCAAGGTGTGTCGATTTTCAAAGGTATCAATAATAATGAACAGGCCCCACCAAAGAAAAAGCTTCATAAACGTGAAGTACTACCACGTCATGTTACTGACATGTTACTGTAGTTACTGACAAGGACTAATAGTAAGCCCTAACCCTCTAATATAAGCCAGGCCTCGGGTGAGGTGAAAACAAATGTTAAATCAGCATCCCCGGGGATAATGCTGAACTAACATCAGTCTTCACACAAAGACTAGGACACCTTAATGTTACTTCACCACCACCCCAGAGTTATGCCACTTCATTAACTTATCTCTTTCTCCTATCACCACTGAATACACACCCAGACTAACACGGCAGGAAGCAGCAGCAGCAGCAGCAGGCGTATAGGGCACCACCAGCCTCCGTACACCCACTGACACAGCGAGGCACCAGACACATGAACTTCCTATCAGGCCAGAGGTAGGCAAAAGTACCGCCTAGGAAAAGGTGGCAGATTGGACTACGCGCAGGGTGTTGGGCGCTGAGGCACAAGTGGTGGTGCCTGGCAACACGCTAAGGATGTGCACAGAAAATCGGTATACCGAAATATCGGTATTATAGCTTCGGTATTATTGATATTTTAGGAATCAGAGGCCCTTTACCGGTGATTTTGTTTTCAATATACCACGTACCGGTAATTTTTTGTCGATATTTTGTTTTGATATCATTATTTTTTTCTTTA
The DNA here is from genome assembly GCF_017591435.1 of Portunus trituberculatus. NCBI lineage: Eukaryota > Metazoa > Arthropoda > Malacostraca > Decapoda > Portunidae > Portunus > Portunus trituberculatus. Next base: position 5,871,726 of record NC_059260.1, on the reverse strand, counting down.
GCAATATCTTAATAAACACGTCCCGCCCACTCTCCTTGTTTCCCTGGCCCTGTAAAACTACAACTAGGTACAACTAGGTAAACACACACACACACACACACACACACACACACACATGATGTACAATAGCTCACACACACACACACACACACACACACACACACACACACACACACTTAATGCTCATAATAAATATATTCAGAAAATATTTCATACGAAACTGCACAGAAGGCTTAAGGGGTAAACAACGGCCCATTAACGTTAAAAGGAAAAACAGTTTGCGCATGTTCAAGTGTCATTGCGCGTTAGCATTAGTAATATATGCGGTTATTATTATTATTATTATTATTATTATTATTAGTAGTAGTAGTAGTAGTAGTAGTAGTAGTAGTAGTAGTAGTAGTGGTAGTAGTAGTAGTAGTAGTAGTAGTAGTAGTAGTAGTAGTAGTAGTAGTAGTAGTAGTTGTTGTTGTAGTAGTAGTAATAATGGTAGTAGCAGGGCCGTTTCTAGCTATAGGCGGACAAGGCGATTGCCTAGGGCCCCCAAGGCACCAGGGGGCCCCTTGGGTAGCTTGGAAAATTTAAATTTCATAAGTCACCCAGGGGCTCCGACGAAAAATTGAAATCTAGGGGGCCCCCAAACATCATCTTGCCTAGGGCCCCCACAAAGCTAGAAACGGCCCTGGGTAGTAGTACTAGTAGTAGTAGTAGTAGTGAAGGAAGGAACGTAAAAGGGGGGAAGGGAGGAAGGGTGGCTGGGATGGGACGGGTTTGTTTGTAGGAGTGAATGGTGGGGGAGTGGGGGAGGGAGGGTTGTTGACTTGAGAGATTAGCGTGAGAGGAATGAGGTAGCAAGAGTGTCAGGGTTGAAGGGGGGGAACAGAGGAAGGAAGGAGGAAGAGGGGGCAATGCAGTCACTGACAATTGGTGTTTAAATTGGTGAAAATTTAAGTGCGCAATGGCACAAAAAATACACGTGGCACTCTATCAGATAACTGCAGTGCAACTTCACAAGTACATTGGTTAAATTATTCTTGATAGTTTGAGGTAAAAGTGTGTGTGTGTGTGTGTGTGTGTGTGTGTGTGTGTGTGTGTAATTCATCACAGTCCTTTGCTGGTCACTAGCCAGCCTTCCCTATTGTTGAGCGAGCTCAGAGCTCATAGACCAATCTTCGGGTAGAACTGAGACCACAACACACTCCATGCACACACCGGGAAAGCGAGGCCACAACCCCTCGAGTTACATCCCGCACCTACTTGCTGCTGGACAGGGGCTACACATTTAAGGCTTGCCATTTGCCTCGCCGCGCCTGGAACTCGAAGCCGTGCTTTCTGGGTTGTGATCCGAGTGTGCATGCTAACCACTACACTACGCGGTCTCTCTCTCTCTCTCTCTCTCTCTCTGATGTCAACATGAGCCTAAAACTACCTTGTGTGATTATTTACATTCTGTCCGAAAATGTTAGATAAAGGGAACTTTTTCAATGCCATAGAAAAGGAAAATTACACTGGTATTACCGGTATTTTTACGTGGGTATCGGTATGTGGGTACTCGTATCCCTACTATTCTAGTGGCACTGCTAGGCGCAAGCCGCGCAACACTACCCTTTACATGACGCGTCTCAGTGCATGACTTGATGCAGCATTTGCGTTGTGCATACAGAGTTCTTTCCTGTTAATCCGGTGGCTTGATTCCAGTTATCAACAACAAAAAATGTACATTATTTTTCTTTCTTCAATATACTTATTTTCAAACAAGTATCCTCTAATGTTTGGAGATGATCATGGAATGTCCTCTCATTGCTAAATTGAGGCCACAAGGTCAATGTGACTTGTACAGCCTCATTGACCATTTCCTAGACTCAAGGAATATCTTCAGTTTGCTCCCAGATTGTAAGATGTTTATGCAATTAATAAGGTGTTCAATATCTGTATTTTTCATTTTATTTTAGTACTCGTATTCTTGTTATGTAGGTACTGTCTATTTATACATTTTGGATACTTAATCCTTAAGTCTTTGCCCAGGGGGTGGGTGGTGTACCCGCCATAGGATATTGTACATAACTATATCAATCATTATAGGAATCTGATGCAATCTTTCGTAATGAGGTGCAACATGTGTGAATGCTGACCTCACCTTTTCCTTAAAAAGAGGTTGCAGGCATGCTTCTTTATTTCACAAAACTAACAAGTGATTTGTTGCATTCATGATTGACTCAGATAAATAAAACAAATTAATATAATCTCCATAGGTAGGATGCATTTTATGTAGGTATCACTACCAGCTAGCGAGAAATAAATGTAATGAACGACACAATACACCCAGTTGAGATTTCCCTTGTCACATGACCGACGCCCTGTGCCAGCATCTTGAGGCTGGCCCTGGGCCTGGGTAGCAGTGGGTGCGGCACCGTCCGCCGGGCGGCGACTGGGGAAGTGTGTGTGTGTCAAGTGTGTTGTGCGTCTAACCTGTGTGCTGCGGGAATTAAGTGACTCTGTGAACTCAGTGGCATTACGAACACTTTCCCGAGTTTTAAGCACGTTTCCATATGTAATTGTACGTTGTGTGTGGACAGCACTTGTAAATGTGTACATAATATACAAACTTTTTATATCTTGAGTTTTCCTTCTACACCTGGGTTGCTTAGGGACACCAAAAACTACCAGTGAAACCGCTCGGCTGAACAACAGATAAAAACAATAAACTTAATAACTTTTTTGTGGGCCTACAGAATCTACAGAGACCTGCTACCCAAACAAAGTTAAGCTCTCTACACACAAAATTAATAAGCTTACCAGTGGCAAGGTCCATCCTCCTTCTTTGTTGTATTTCATTAT